>NC_068360.1:73807956-74107956 GCF_020536995.1 Dreissena polymorpha | reverse complement strand
GAGATCATATACAATTTTCAGCTTTCCGGAAGCAAGGACCCTCTGGACGTGAAACATCAGCTTTCCAACACTAAATGATTCCAGTTCCAAAGCACATATTGCATTAGTTCAATGGGAAGAACATAAAACGTCATATTCACAAATCTCTGAAAAACAAACAGTGCTAAAAAATATTTAAAGTAGTCATTTACTATTTAATTGATTATGTCCTCTGATTGTTGCATTTTTAATTTAAATATGTGTTCCTATATGCATTTATTGTTGTATTGACTTAAAAAACTAAAATGGATGCCAATTCTTAGTTTGCTGTCTAAGTCTACCCTAAAATTATACATGTTTCTTGCATAATTGAATTATCAAAAACTGCATACTTGTAAAGGCATCGTCAGAGTTATTTGGTTAAGTTAGAGACAAAGTAAAGCAAATATATTCATTTTTCTTAAAATGAATCATCCTCTGAAGCCCCCACTGGGATTCAAACCCAGATCTCTTTCCTCTGGGAAGGAAAGTATTCTATCTTGAAATACAAGGGCAAGTAAGAGGACAATTTGCAATTTTAAACCTATAAACATATAAACTTAATTTTTCACATGACCTTAGAAACAACACAGACATCTCTGAATCTGAAATACATTACAGTTACAATTCAGGTTTTTAGTATTGTGCATTGTACATGAATGTTTAAATATTGTATTTATCCTTGGTACACAGAACTGCCTAAAGATGCGTAAAATACCAGTATTCAAATCTGAAAATATCCCATGTGTTTGTTTCACTCTGTAAGTATCCCTATTTTATTTTAATAAAGAAGTTTTTCCTTCTCCTGAAAATTTAACTAAATGTCAGTTATGCTACTTTTTCATTCAGCAAATTACATGTGTCCGTAATGTCAATTTTGAAAATTTGGTAAAAACAATAATTTTACCAAAAAGGTAGACTTAATATTATTTAACAGTTGATGTATGTCACCTTAATAAAAAAACAAAAATGGGAAAGAAATAAAATGTTTAAAAATGTCAGTTACATGACTTATAACATTAAGTAGACGATATAGCTTTGATACTTTAGGATACGAGTAGACCTTAACACAAATAGGATAAGAGTAGACCTGAACACAAAATTTACCCAAATTTTCAATTTTCTAACTATAAAAGGGGGCATTATTCTGTCAAAAAAACAGAAAAAAATGGGTACGAAAAAAATGTGTGTACGAAAACAATTGGGTAAGAAAAAATTATGCCATAAATATATGCTAAAATAGCTTGGGGTCTTGACCACCAAAACAGCTTGGATTTTAATTATGCTGAAATAACTCGGGGTCATGACCACCAAACTGGCTTAGAATTAAATTATGCTGAAATAGCTCAGGATCTTGACCACCAACCTGGCTTGGATTTTTATTATGCTGAAAAAGCTCGGGATCTTTACCACCAAACTGGCTTGGATTTGAATTATGCTCATAGTTCGGGTTCTTGACCACCAAACTGGCTTGCATTTTAATTATGCTGAAATAGCTCAGGATCTTGACCATCAAACTGGCCTTGATTTTAATAATACCGAAATAGTTCAGGATCTTGACCACTAAACTGACTTGGATTTTAAATATGCTGAAACAGCTCGAGGTCTCGGCCATGAAACTGGCTAGGATTTTAATTATGCTGAAAAAGCTCGGGGTCTTGATCACCAAACTGGCCTGGATTTTAATTATACCGAATTAGTTCAGGATCTTGACCACTAAACTGACTTGGATTTTTATTATGCTGAAATAGCTCGGGGTCTCCGCCACCAAACTGGCTTGGATTTTAATTATGGTTAGAAAGCTCGGGGTCTTTACCACAAAAATTGACCACCAAACTGGCTTGGATTTTAATTATACCGAAATAGTTCAGGATCTTGACCACTAACCTGACTTGGATTTTAATTATGATGAAATAACTCAGGGTCTCTGCCACCAAACTGGCTTGGATTTTAATTATGGTGAGAAAGCTCGGGTCTTGACCACAAAAATGGCTTGGATTTTAATTATGCTGAAATAGCTTGGGATCTTTACCACCAAAGTGGGCGGGGCCCTGGGGTGGGTAATGTGAACATGGATGGTCGAGACACTGTGTTGTCATAAGAAATCTTTAGTGTTAATTTGAAGTCAATTGGTGAAAAATGGTGCGGCAGAGGCCGACACGTATTCCCATGCCGCATGTTTGACCCAGGGGGCGCCCCAGGGTTGGTAATGCGGCCATGCATGGTTGAGATTGACCGTAACTATTGTCTTAAGAGATTTCGAGTGCTTGACAGGTTAATGTAAGCCATCATGGAGACGGGTGGTTTAAGTGGGTTGGTGGTAATTTAAAAGATGAAGTTTCAAAAATAATTATAAAAATAAAATTTGGGGGGGGGGATTCTGGGGTGGGGCATGGGGGATAGTTTGGGTGCAGTGCATTGTGGTATGTCAGGTTAGTGTTGTATTGTCAAAGTATGAATCAAATGTGATCATAAATAAAGAAGTTATGGCAATTTAAGCAAAATGTTCAATTATCTAAGTATAAAAGGGGCAATAATTCTGTCAAATGCTTGATACAGTTTTCTTCTCTTGTTTATAGATTGGGATCATGTTGGTAAAGAAGTATGCAAAATATGAAAGCAATATGGCAAAGGACATAGAAAATATTTGAGGTGGTATGCAAACTTTAACATAGATTTATCAATAATATGCATATTCTTAGTATAAAAGGTTAATAATTCTGTCAAAATGCTTGATACAGTTGTCTGCTCTTGTTTATAGATTGGGATCATGTTGGTAATGAAGTATGCAAAATATGAAAACAATAAGTCAAAGCAATATGGCAAAGGACATAGAAAATATTTGAGGTGGTATGCAAACTTTAACATAGATTCATCAATAATAGGCATATTCTAAGTATAAAAGGGGCAATAATTCTGTCAAAATGCTTGATACAGTTGTCTGCTCTTGTTTATAGATAAGGGTCATGTTGGTAAAGAAGTATATGTATGCAAAGTATAAAAGTAATTTGTTAAAGGACAAAGAAAATATATGGGGTAGTACACAAACTTTAACATGTGCACGCTAACGGTAACGCCGACGTGATCAGGATAGCTCCATTATATATATTTCATATATATTAGTCAAGCTAAAAATGAGTGAAAATCTCTGACCCGTCTCCACCCCATCCCCTTTAACTTTTGACCCAGGGGTCAGATCAAAATTCCAAATAGTGCAGGGTCGCACATAATGCTCATAGCTACCATGTGTTTAAGTTTCAAGGTTCTAGTGCTTATGGTGTAGGAGATAGTGGCTAGGACAGACGGACAGACTGATGGTGGAGATAACCACAATGAACCTGTTAACAGCCAACTAACGCTGCCAACAAAGCACAAGCTTTACGTGTCAGGATGCGGCACTATCTATACAAACTGCATAAGGAATTACAAGACGCTTAGGGTTTGAGGGACACCAAACCTGATTATGAGTCTTCCACACCTTAAGCATCTTAATAACCCTTTGCATGCTGGGAAATTTGTCGTCTGCTAAAATGTCGTCTGCTGAATTTCTAAAATAAGCATTTTCTTCAAAAAAATTTCAAAGAATACTATCAGAATAGCAAACAGTTTGGATCCTGATGAGACGCCATGTTCTGTGGCGTCTCATCTGGATCCAAACTGTTTTCAAAGGCCTTTAAAATTCGGTTCCCGCACTGAAAGGGTTAAATATACTTATTTGCTTGTGTACATGTACCTGATAATAAATTATTATTATTACCTGTTTTGGCATCAACAAGCTTTATCAATAGGCCCTCAAATTTTGCACATAAACGCTACACGATCAACCAATATGCCTTTTCATTTCAAGTCGGAAAGCAATTTAGCCCTTATTCGGCCATAATAGGGTGGAGGAACTATTTAAAATACAACTATTCCAGATACAAAAATATGAATTCATTTATTTAATGCACTTATTTTCTTCTCTTTTGCTACGAAATGACCATAAACCAGCTTTCCAAGTCATATTTTGCACTATCAGATGATATTTCTTTTTTTACATATGAAAGGTAAAAAGAAATTCAAGCAGCATTTTATAATATAAATTTTAAAATGCACTCAATCATGCACTTCCAAACAATATTATTGTAATTCTGTTATTTATAATCATATTAATAATGCCTCATTTTTCTCAAGTTTATGGTTTACTATCTATTTTTCCCAATTTTATGGTTTATCTTGATTATTTTCTGAATTCAAAAGGCACTGGCTTAAAAAAAAATGTCTATGCATGTAACTGTATATTGAAATCTCTTTATGAGTGATTATAAATGCATGATAAAATTCTAACATGTTATGTAATAGATAAATCTATATTGTTTGTATTTTTTCGTAAACATTATTAGCCACCGTTGTGGTCAAACATATTTTTTTGTTTTATTAATGACGTTGTTTCACAGATTACTGTAACAGAGCTACAGATAAGGTGGGCATTTGTGCAAATATCCAATGTAAAATTGCCGATTCGCATAGAAAAATAAAACCATGCGTTCCGAAACCCCATTGAAATTGCCGATTACGCATATCATATTTTTCCTTTGCATAACGAGTAAATTTGTCCCGGAAATACCCTGGTCCGAAATACCCGGATTCTTTCCGCTTTGTCCAAGCGCTTTCAGTATAACCTTCAGCACAATAATATGTACGGAAAAAAGTGTCTTTGTGACTACGTGTTATTGTTGTGAAAATGTCGAAATCGTGAGGCCTTAAAAATGGAAACATCGTATCCTAGGCACAAAGAAACTCAATTTTAAGATATTTAACCGCAGGCAACACAAAATCAGAAGCGGAAAATATAGTGAAACTAATTCTTGACAATATTATGTCGGAGGCAATCGCTGTCAGTGCTTACATTGTAAGAAAACTGGTGGAAAAAATCGTTGAACTTTTTTTTAAAAATCAAGACTGTATATTATGGATACATCTACATAATGACACAAAATCTCTGAAACTAATCAATTAAGAGTGGAACTACAACCAGCTTATTCAGGTAAGCAGGTGAGAATTTAAGACAATGAACATACCCAATTTTAAAACAAAGGTACCCAATTGTCAATTAAAGTACCCGGTAGTGGGTACCGACTTTTTTGTACCCAATTGAATATGAAAATACCCAATTGAACTCAAAAGTAGTGAGTATTAACCCAATTACTCAGAAAAGTTATCTGGAGCTCTGCTGTAACGTACAATCTTTATACGGAATGAAGGAGTTTTTATTTACAAGTACACTTTTTGTATTTTTTTGATAGTCTACTTAATTTTTTTTTACTGTTAAATAAAATAACGCCGCACGCGTCAGACTAATGTCGTTAAAATCTAGAGTTTAAATGAAATTATGTCACACTATATACATATAAAAATATTTAACTGCATGTCCGACTTGTCGTCATTAAATTCAAGTCGTCATTAAATTCAAGATTTAAAATGAAAATACGTCACAAGATATATGTACTTCATACCATACGAGTTTTTTAGGATATTTTAAGATCTGAATACTGGTATTTTACATGTGTTAAACTTTAACTGTAATGTATCGCAGATTCAGAGATGTATGTTTTGTTGTAAAGGTCATTTAACCCAACATATCTCAGACACAAAGAGTGTCCAAATTTGTGCAAACAATTAAATTAAAACTAAGACATTTATCGATTGTCATTACCTGCTGTATAATTTATTTGTGTACTGACATATATTCAATTGTGGTGAAATCAACCGGGATCACCTTGGTGAGAATCTGGTGGAAAAATCACTGCACTAACCTGAGGCATCAGAGTGTCATGATTGATTGCTCAGTTGTACATATTTTTCTAATTCTGGCTACCATAACTTTAAATGTCGCTTTTTATGATTTTTGACTGGCGCGACTTTATAGTTATGGACCAACCCCATTAGGAAAGTCAACCAGAAAATGCCGAAAGTCGACAGTTAACAAATACCGGTCCAAAACAGCTTTTAAATGCAGTTATTGGCCCATATCAATCACTTGATTGGAAAGATTGACATTTTTCACATTTAACTGATACATTCTTTCACAAAATACTATCTTAAACATTTAAAATTTATCTATTCTGCTCTTACATATCGAGAAAAACAGCGATGTGACAGACTTTCTTGAAATGCGAATCTCCCGAGATTTCACGGTCATATGATGGTATTTCTAATTTTAGTAACATACCATGTGCTCAAGTGTTTTCAAATTCAGAATGACATTTCCCGGTATTTTAGAATATTCTGGCTTGTTTTGTGAACAAATTGTAGTGTAAATACAAACTCAAAGTAAATATTTAAAACTACCCGATTCACACTGAAATCATTTTTATAATCCACCAAACTTGTTGTTAATCACAAATAATAGATTTCAGAAAACAAAAGTAATGTTTACAATTTCAGCAAAAAATGTCAAGGTCGTTCGAAAGTATCCAAATTAAAACTAGTCTTGGACAAAGCGACAATGGCGTCAAAATTGTGAATTTCAGACTGATGAGAGTTATTTTCATCTATTGTAAGATGCAGTTGAAACATTTGAACCTTAAAATATTCCTCGGTGCAGTAATTTATATTCATTCACCAATATATGTAGAAATGTATCCAAGAAAATGAGTATTCTTTGATTTATAGCGTGACATAAATTAAATATGTTACGACTCTGGTTGACTTTCGATACGGGGTTGGCTTCATCATACAGGTATGTCAATACTATATCAGTGTCCGACAAATTTCTTATTTTTCAGGGAGCCCACTGGGCTACCAATAAAAATATTTGGTAGCCCATATAATTTTCCTACAAAATGATAAGATGCAGGTTTTCATCTTTATTTTATTTCTTCATTTACATATATACATAATATATATACATACATATACATAATACAGCAAGTAGTCTGATGTACACAGTCAATATTGTTAATTAATGTTACAGTACAGGCACCTTGAACTTAAATGTAAATGTACCAAAGAAAATCATATACTACATGTAGATATTACATGTATGTGCACATGTATGTGTACTTAAATTCGGACAGCACGTTAAGTTGGAAACGTAAATAAAGCGTTTAGATGATCAATACGACTGACTCGTATGGTGTTAATCAATGCAATAGCTCTTTTTAACAACAAATACCGAGTTTCAAGAAATCAAGAGTATTAAATCATTTATTTACTTGTGTCCGACTTTAAGTTCTGTCCGAATTTACGTATTGCATCCGTATGTTACGACACTAGTGTGCAGTCAGTATACAATACAATAATTGTTTCAATAATGAAGGAACTGATACAGTGTAACGGTAACGATACAGCGTGTTTACATTATATTTTATTAAGAGGAAATGTCAATGCCAAATAATTCGCGAGATACCCCGGTACTTTAGTTGAAATTCACAACGAAACTTTTAATGGAAATTAAATGATCTCAATGATGTACCCGCTACGAAATTTTTATTTACAAATAAATACACCCATGCCAATTTGTGCGCGCTTTTTATCTGGACCAGGGGCCTATACGTTTGTATAGGTCCCTGTCTGGACAAAGAAATTCATTTATTAAATGTAGAATTTTGTAACCTAAAATAACTGTACACAACGTGTGCAAACCGTCGCAGGTGATTTACGCAAGTTGCAATTGAACGGTCCTGATTGGGAGCTTATTTCATCATATCTTTAAATAGAATCATATGCCGAAATTCAATTGACACTTTAGAAAATTTCAAACGTTTGTGTTTATGACTCTCAATGTCTATATTACCCTCCCATAATTTGGTTTAAAAAAAATTAAATTGGGCATATATGGAATTATTGATTAACAGTCGATCAATCCAATTATTAATTGACAATGCAAACTAATTAGCAGGTGTTAACCGCGTTGTTATTAATATTCATTTTCGGTTTCGTTACCGTTTTGAAGAATCCGCTATTGTTTTGATTTATTTAATGTTCGGCATCCTTGGATATTTAACGACATCAAAAACGTAGTCGCTCTTACTCATTGTTGCGGTAAACAAAGAATTCCAAACTGCGAAATGATGTTGCATCATGTGCGCCAACTATCCAACCGGCTCTCATTATATTATTAGCAGACGACAAATGTTGATTCTGATTGAATGATTAAAATTCACTCTTACTGTTTACGACATTACCGCAAGTGATCGGTGACTGATAAGATAACTGATTGCACTTTGTTATCGGATTATAAACAAGACACGGTGTAGAAACACATGGTCAGCGTGTTTATTCTACGTATGTCTGTCAATAAAACGGGCTACCGCTCTTATAGATTTATAGTAGCCCGGCGGGCGTCAGCTGGAACATTTCAGTAGCCCGATGAAAAAATTCTGTAGCCCCCGGGCTCCGGGCAATGGATTTGTCGGACACTGCTATATAAATTGTACGCTGAAGTTTCTTTAGCTAATATTTTTCTTATGTTGACAGACCATTGACATTGCTGGGGTTTGTTGAGATAAATACTTATTATCATCAGGGGCAGGAAGACATTATAGACATTAAACAGCGTATCATTACGTAGACAACAGTTGCACAACTGTATGCGTAAAAGGTAAATCAGTATATTAATAATTATGTTGACAACTAGCTTACGTAGCAACGTCCGAAAATATGAAATATCCGACATCTATTTCAATATTTAAAATTCAAGATATAATGACTACTGAACTGTTTTACTTTAAGGAAAAAACAGTAAAAGTATGTTTTTAATGAAAATGAAACACAACAAACAATATACTTATCATGATAACGGCTAAACGACTTATTATCCCAATATAACACTGTCATTGAATCGCACATTTCAATTTAAAATTATTCCCCTTGAAAGTTAATGCATATTGATATAACGAATTCATCAAACGTTATCAAACATGAGTAATTTGCATTGCATCGGATTCCCACAATATTATGTGGATGTAAATCGGATCCGGTTGTTGTTTATGTGTCAAGCTCATTTTGCCAGTGAGATACTTAAATTACTTGCGTAGTAAAATCGGCTAGATTGAACTTTACCGGTACGGAGTTGTTTACCACTATCAAATCTACTGTAAAGTACACAAAGATACTTACATAATTCTGCCGTATCTGTCTGAATAAACATCCGCTGCACAAAATATAGACATTTGTATTAATGATTATTAAACACAATCATATTTTTCTGTGTTTATTGAATTAATGACACTGAGTTTCTTTGTTGCGTTACAAGATGGCGGATCTCTAGCGCTGTTTGTGAAGTGACGTCACAATGTTTATTTGAGCGCGTGCCCGTTCCCACAAAAAAAGTTTAAACACAAAATACTCGAAAACTTGATTTTTGCCAGGTATAACGCCTACGCCAACAGGTAGATCGCATTCTGGTCCATATACATGTCAAATTTCAGCAAACGTGTTCGGCCAGTTTTCAAGACTCCCAAATCGCGGCTATATGCGCCAGCTTAACGAAACTTAGCCCCCTTAATCATTCGTTCGAATGAACGTCATCAATGATGACGTCCAATACATCACTCATTCCATACTAGAGTTGCGACACCTTAAGGGTTTCGCGGGATGGAATGAGTGGAGAGATCAATCAAATTTAAAACAGTTATTAAAAAAAAAAATTCGTATGAAAAAATATGGAGGTACGAAAACAAACACATTTGGGTACGAAAACAAATTTGAGTAAGAAAAAAAGGGTACGAACAAAATAAGGGTACGATAAACTATTTGGTTACGAAAAAAATGGCTACGAATAAAAAATTAGGTACGAAGAAAAATTGGGTACCAAAAAAATTTGAGTACAAACAAATGGGTACAAACAAAATGTGGGTATGAACAAATTTGTGTACGAACAAAAAAATGGGTACGAAAAAAATGTGGGTTGGAAAAAAAACAAATTTTGTTACGAAAACAAATAAGAGTACGAAAAAATATAGGGAACTGAAAAATTAGGGTACGATAAACTATTTGGGTATGAAAAAATGGGTATGAATAAAAATATGTGTACGAAACAAATTTGGGTAGGAACAAAATGGGTACGAAAAAAACTTTGGGTACGAAAAAGATGGGTACACAATTTTTTTGGGTATGAACAAATTTGGGTACAAAAAACATTTGGGTACGAAAAAAATGGGTACGAAAAAAATAATTGGGAACAACAAAAATAGGGAACGGGAAACATTTGGTAGGAAAAAAATGGGTACAATGAAAAAATAAAATGGGTACGAACAAATTTGGTTTAAAAAAACATTTGGGAACAAACAAAATGGGTACGAAAAAAAATGGGTACGAACCAAATATGGGTACGAATTATTTTGGGTACAAATTTTTTATATTGAAAAACAATTTTGAATTGTCTAGCGCGTGAATTTTCTCGTGGGGGTAAATTGTCTTGGGGTTGCTATTAACGCTACATGTACTTCCGGCCAAGCCACGTGTTTATACTAACACTTTTTCGTCATTTTATCAAAAACTGGATTTTTCCCAGTTATAACGAATACGCCAACAGGTAGATCGCGTTCTGGTACATAAACATGTCAAATTTCAGAAAAGGTGTTGGGCCAGTTTTCAAGAGACCCAAATCGCGGCAATACCCTGGAGCTTAACGAATTTTAGTTGCCATTATCATTCGTTCAATTAGACGTCATCAATAGATGACTCATTCCATACGAAAAGTTTTGGTACGAAAAATGACGACACAAACATTTATGGTACGAAAAAAAAGTGGGTAGGAAAAATGTTGGTTACGAAAAAAATGTGGGTAAATAAATTACCTCAGCGAAAGTAGCTCAGGCACCTAGTCCCCCGACTTATAACATTACAGGCTTGGCGAAATTGGACAAAATCTGCCGGTCGTCCGGACAGCGGTTAAAAAAATGTGCCGGTCCGGAGAAAATTTAGCCAGACTGACAAAAACAACACAAATTATACATTAACATACACCCTTAATTTTAGCTCAACAAGCACTGCCAGTGCTTTATCCTAATCAGATAACAGTTTTTCAGTGTTAATCAATTCGTCTTGATAGTCCGGACTATCTTTTTCAATTTCCATATCTTCTTCAGTGTCACACAGTTTATCAATTTCCTTTCGAAGTTAAGGATTATAACAACGTAAACTAAAGTAAGAAGTATCGAACATAAAATTGCGGTTAACGGACACTACCTTGTACAATGTAAAATGATAACATTTGTGGAAACCTATGACAAGTGCATGTTATAAGGATATTAGGGCTGTAACAATACATTCCAATATTCGAATTACTCGAATACGGCTGTGGACAAATCGTATTCGTTATCCGCCACCTCCCGAAATGAATATTTGACGAATACAAACAACGTGGTTTCGAGTTTGAGAGTTAAATCATCTTATCTTACCTTACAAATAAATGTTCATACAATAAACCCCTATATTTAAATGTTCTTCCCCTTATTCCAGCGTTTTTCATCATGTTTACCCCACCCACTATGTTACACAGTGAGATTATCAACAAAAATGACGGGCACCGGTTGAATATTTACGATATTGAATTGAAAAATCTTTCAATGGTTGTTTAATGTTTATTTAGGTAAATACGAGTGTTTTGATGCTCAAACTAACACAAAAAGGATTAGCAGATGGAATTTCTTTTTCGTTTATCTTTACGACAATGATTTTGCTACTTATTAATAAACATGGAGCCTAGAGTAAAAGGAATGCTAATGATATCATAGACCCGCCGGCCAACTGTTGACTCTTAATTGTTCTGCTCAAGGATTGTATTGGTACAAGTCATATTTTCTAATCTGTGTTCAAATTTTAAGCAGTTGTAGTCAGTGTTTTGTTATTTCAAATTGTCATATTTCATATTTTCATTATGCAATGATCCCGGCAATGATAATTAATGAAATTGACAAATACTCAGAGTTTCATACTATATAATGTCATGTCAAGTTGTCAGTATTACTTTTGTTCATTGAAATTCATATTTGTGAATAAATATTTGTATTCGCCACCCTGTATTCGTGATACGTATCGTATTTATCACCTATAGTATTCGTTACAGCCCTAAAGGATATCACTAGAACATTGCTTATATTTAATAAACAACGTTTTCAAAGCCATCCTTCATAAAGAAATTAATATTTTAATGTCCTTATCTACTTAAAAAATATGTCAAAGCTAATAAGATCTGTTTTGTTAGAACTCAGTTGCCGATTTTGCGACTGAGTTTGAAATAGTTGTTGTGAAACCAGATGCATTTGCTAATTGTACGTAACAAACTAATTGCAAACATCAAAATAATTAGCGATTTCATTTTCATGATGTAGTAAGGGGTTTGCTTTTCGAATTTTCGACTTTAAATAATATTATTTGTTTGCATTAATTTCACATTTTGCCTGTTGCCAGGACTGACATTCTTGTTAAACCTACTGGACAAAATGTAAATCTGCCGGTCACGCGGCCCACTGGAAATTTCGCCAAGCTTGTTATAAGTCGTATTAGCTGCTCTGTGGCAGGGGTATCGTCTGGCGCCACCAGACTCATTGTGGCTAGGTTCGGCTTATATCGGGCTTCTCCTGCCATTTAAAGTTTAAAAATCCGAGTGTCAATTGTGTTCGGAGGCACAGCATTTTATAAATCCGAGTGTCACTTGTGTTCGGAGACACAGCACTATAAAAATCCGAGTGTCACTTGCGTTCGGAGGCACAGCACATATAAAACAATTCCGAGTGTCACGTGTGTTCGGAGGCACAGCACTTAATTTTTTTTTCGAGTGTCACATGTGTTCGGAGGCACAGCACTACAAAAAATCCGAGTGTCACTTGTGTTCGGAGGCACAGCACTACTTTTTACGTAAAACATTAAATAACATTGACAAAGAAGATGATTTCTCCATTGCAACACAGACGCTCTTTGCATTTAATACATAAAGTGCCTCGCCGATGAGGCTAACGGTGCGTGCGTAAAAATCGCACTCCATTAAAAACGTTGACGTGGCTATAAAAAAAATCCTCCAGTAGTTTTAATTTTATTGCGATTTTTTTAATTTTGGCTTTTAATTTTGAATATAATGATGTAGGGTCGCAGCAAAATAATAGGCTGCGTTGGGGAACCGTAACCACAACATTATTTTGAACCCTGTTGATGCTGCACCCTGTAAATGTTATTAGCAATTTAACAATTGCTCAGTTATACAATTTTATTTCACGGTCAAAGAATTATTCCATTTCTGATATTGCTTGCAAATGCTATTTTACTTAAAATTAAGAAATCAACTGACAAAAGCCTTAAAAACAAGAATATCAGTGAAACTGATGGATACTCCCCAATGACGGGCTTTGTCAATCTATGTGTTAATAACCACCTAAAAAAACTATTATTAGCCTTGGTGACCTTGACCCAAGTAACCTCATCAAAAGGTAGAGGTCCATGCAAGGTACCTACATGCCAAATATGAAAGAGATCAGTCAAGTATTGAAGGTGCTATGAGAAACTGTTACAAAAGTGTGACAGAAGAATCTATTATTAGCCTCAATGACCTTGACCCCAATGACCTCAAACCTCATCATAAGGTAGAGGTCCATGCAAGGTACATACGTGCCAAATATGAAGGAGATCGGTTAGGTATTGAAGGTGCTATGAGAAACTGTAAAAAAAGTGAGACATTAGAATCTATTATTAGCCTCAGTGACCTTGACCCCAGTGACCTCAAATCTCATCATTAGGTAGAGGTCCATGCAAGGTACCTACATGCCAAATAAGACAGACACACAGATTGTTTTATTGACGTAAACTTTATAGTTTTTTGTCATTTACAAAATAGTTATATAAAGCATTTAGTCAATGTGAGAACAAATAAGAATATTTAAATATCATATTGATCGCGTAAAAATCATATAACACTGTATTATGTGAATTGGGAATAAGACATCACTTAGGGAATAAATTGTGTTTTATCAAAAGTGCATAATATGCAGTTTTATATGTTGCATTTATCTAGTTTTACAAATTATAATTAAAACATATACTTGCATATATAATAGCATCATTAAAATTGATTTTACTTCAAAACTGGATTTCTTATTAATTAAAAAAAAACAACTCATGAAATAATACTGTGTCTATGCTGCGCATGCACAGTTTCAAAATACACTTTAAATCATACAAATTCAATCACTGTTAATGAAAAAGTCATGGAAAATTTCTTATTAAGCTTAAATTATAGATAATGTATTACAAAAATATATGTAGATCATGAAATGAATAGTTTTGTTTGAGAAAATCACCAAAATGATGTCCATTTGCAGTTTGATGTCTTATTCCAAATTCACATAATACATTGTTATATTCATACATACATAAATTTAATAAAGAAGTTGTACATACTAAAGAATTGTTTTACAAGTATTAATAAGAAAAAATAAATAAATGTATTCGTGTTTCGCTCGATTAACATATACTGATGATGAAAACAATTATTTGTTATTAACTTTCATAGAAATATTGGAAATATAAGAAAGAGATTGGTTAAGTTTTGAAGATGCTATGAGAAACTGTAACAAAAGTGTGACAGAAGGAGGGACAAACTGGCAACTATATGCTCCGCCGAAATTTTATTTCGGAGAGCATAAAAACTAATTACTAGAGAACATTATATTTACAAAACACAACAACATTAATCTAACAGTATTTACAATTTTACATGTAATAATATATTAATAATTAATATCCAATGCTAACACAAACCTAATCAAACATCATGTATATTTACATAACAAACAACATTAATTTTACAGTATTTACATGCACAAAAAACCAATGAAACATGTATATATTTACATAACACACAACATAAACTTTCATGTAACTCAGCACCCTTCAATCCCATGAAGATGCTTTTCCGTTATCCAGCATTTTCCAGCATATATTGAGAGTAAAGTAAGATTGAGTTCATGGGTCGGAGTGGGCCGACAAGATACAGGTTATAAGTAGTTTATTTATGTTTTGATACAAATTTCCTATTTATTCCGACAACCTATTTATTGGAATTGTTATTGCTTGACATGTTTGTAGATATTTTGTTTTTTGTTTATTTGTTAAATAGATTTGACGATGGTAATATCAGATTTATGTAAAAATTGTTGATTTTATGTGCCTTTCAACAGATGCAGCCAGAGCAGGGCGAATAGACAAATAAGCCGATGACGCATGTCCCGGGACCTGTCATCTATGCCCTGCTCGGCGACACCTCTCGTGGCTATTACAGGTTATTAGTAGTCTATTTATGTTTTGATACAAATTTCCTATGTTTATTCCGACAACCTTTTTATTGGGATTATATTTTTTATGCTTGACATGTTTGTAGATATTTTGTTTTTTGTTTATTTGTTAAATAGATTTGACGATGGTAATTTCAGATTTATGTAAAAATTGTCGATTTTATGTGCCTTTCAACAGATGCAGCCAGAGCAGGGCGAATAGACAAGAAGCCGATGACGCTGCGTCGAGGGACCTGTCATCTATGCCCTGCTCGGCGACACCTCTCGTGGCTATTGTTGATGGGTCGGAGTGGGCCGACAAGATACAGGTTATTAGTAGTCTATTTATGTTTTGATACAAATTTCCTATGTTTATTCCGACAACCTTTTTATTGGGATTATATTTTTTATGCTTGACATGTTTGTAGATATTTTGTTTTTTTTGTTTATTTGTTAAATAGATTTGACGATGGTAATTTCAGATTTATGTAAAATTTGTCGATTTTATGTGCCTTTCAACAGATGCAGCCAGAGCAGGGCGAATAGACAAGAAGCCGATGACGCTGCGTCGAGGGACCTGTCATCTATGCCCTGCTCGGCGACACCTCTCGTGGCTATTGTTGATGGGTCAGAGTGGGCTGACAAGATACAGGTTATAAGTAGTCTATTTATATTTTGATACAAATTTCCTATGTTTATTCCGACAACCTTTTTATTGGGATTATATTTGTTTGACATGTTTGTAGATATTTTGTTTTTTGTTTATATGTTAAATAGATTTGACGAAGATGATTCATCCATTGCGTCGCAGGCTCTCTTTGCATTTAATACGTAAATATCTGATATGATGGTGAACATGATTTTGTCTGTAATATCAGATTTATGTAAACAAAATTGATTATATGTGCCTAGCAGTTGTATGTTAGGTGCCTACATACATGCATGTACTCATGTTTTCTGAATATAATTTGTTCCATTAGAGACATGGTATTTATTTCCCAGATGTAATTTTAAGTTATAAATGCAATTGTCGTTCATAGATTAAAACAATGGCACATTCTTCAAGTGGTGTTCTCACTGTATTTATGGAAAAATTTTGTTGTTCTGTTTCCTCTAAATTTCCGTGGCACAATTGAACACGCTCATCACTGTAAAAAATATAGTGATTATTATCAACACACCCAACAGTAGTGTAGTGTTGGTGGTGATGATTGACAGACGCTTTGAACTCATAGGTCTCGTTGTTAATAAAAATGTTATTATCAAGAGAGATTCTCTTTTGTGCACTACGATGAATATTTATTATCAGGAGACTGGGCGGTCTGACCAATTCACGTTTGACCTCATGTAACTTTTCACCACAATGTTCACAATTAAGCAATTTCTGTTCCATTAGCCATTTGTTAATGCCCTCTTGTATACGTATTTGTGCTTCTTCTATATCTACAAGATTGATTAAGATTCTTTGGGATCGGAATTGTTCTTTGATTTTTGAGGAACTGCAACTTTGACATGTTTTTGTAGTTTTGACAGTTCCCTTGTGAATTTGGCAATTGTATGTTTGATCAAGACGGTCAAAAAGTTTAACAAGGAACTCATCCGCATCGTGTTCTATTCCTAGGCGCCAACCAGGGAGCAGGGACTCTGTTAGTTTTATAATTGGCATTTTAGGGAGATCCCTTAGGGGTAAATTGTGATGCCGATAGGCACGATTTACAACCTCATTCAGTGCACAAAGAGGACAAATCTCATTTTGAAGGTGGTAACCAGAGCATTGCTGGTGCAAGTATTGACACTCCCTTAAGAAGGCATCAAAACTTCTGGTATGGCAAAGAGCTATAATTGGGGCATTCAAAAAGCACACATTATTTCCACTGTTTTGCAAACCTTTAAATGTTTGTCTGGAAATATCAGGTCGAGTTTTTAGGGACAGCAAATTTTCATTAGGTATGGGATCAAGAGGTGACAATTTTTGTTTTGGGGTTGGTAATTTCCTTTTCTTAATGTCACATGATGGGCCTCCGAGAGATAACTTATCGTCAAATTGTCTTTTTAAAACCTTTGGTTTAACAGATTTGTTCTTTTGGTAATTAGTCAAGGTTTCATAATCCTCTTGACTTATGTGTGGTGCTGCTTCAGCTACCAGATATTCCTGGGTTTCGATCAACTTTTCAAGCACTCTCATAATAACATTTGTATCGGTGTCTATAAACATAAGTTGCACGATGCGAATCAGTTCCTCTTTGTCCTTTTTGATACTTAACCTTTTTGCAAAAGCTTGATCTATGATACTGTTTGCCAAATCATTATAATGAGTAGTCCAAAATGGGTCGCCACAGTTTTTATGTCGGTACATGCGTTCAGACTTAACTTTTACGGCTTCTTCAAATGCTTGTGCATCAAGAACATTTTCCTTAAGCCTTTGTACTTTAAGGTCCATGTAATTTGGAAAAGTACGTATATGAAGATGGGCGGGACTTCTAACCCTAGAAATGGCAACCAGGAATATGCCAGGCACATGAAACCAGCCATCCAGATCAACTTCAGCCAATGGGAAATTAGCTCCTTGTCCTTTAAAACTTGTTGCTGCATCTCCTCCTTCGAGTGGCAAGGCGATTCTAATCATGGGTATGTTTGACTTTGTCTTCCCAGCTTTTTGTTTGTAACTTTCAACAGGAGGAATTGGGACATAATTTTCGCATCCTGGTAATCTTAAAATATTTGGGCCCGAGTAATTGGAAGCTTCTATTACCATAAAATCAGGCATTTCTGGTGGGTTACTAGGACCCTGAAACTTACAGGTCATGTGTACGCCTGAAGGAAACTCATCAACAGTATCCTTACAATAAGGAACATCATCAACAGAAAGCAATACACTCTTTGGGGGAATCTGCTGTACTTTTCCACATGTATCGATTGGTTTTGTAGTAATGCAGTCCTGTAATTCTCCTGTTTTCAAATCTGCACTAGTTAAAGAAGCAACAATGCTGTCTCTGTTATATATTGGTCCCACCAAAGTATGTAATGATCCATTGTAGAGACCTATACTTGGAGCAATGTTACGTAAGAGCATGACTCTCATTCCCCTGCATGCGTGCCAGCTGGGTGGGGCACCTTCAAATTCTTTTGCAGACATTGCTCTCAGCTTGTTTTCTTTTGCTGCTGGACGATGTATTGAGTCGATTCGCATTATCGGATTTCCTGTTATTTTGTGATGTCTGAGAAGAGCTTTTGCGTTTTCAGACTCAACAGTTGACCTATTTTCATGGTTTTTTGAATGAAAATGATACCCATGGATGATATGTGCACTGTTCCACTTCCCGTCCATCTTCATATCACGTTCTGTTGCACAGTTTTTCCTAAGGAATAGCATTTCTTTTTCCCTGCATTTTTTACCATACCTCATATTGACAAGCACTTTTCCAGTGAAACATTGACTAATGGGATCAACATCTGTTCTTTTGACTTCAGTCAAAAACACAGCATCAAATTGGCCCAGCATCAGATCTTTCCGACAAGCAGTAATATCATCTGATAAAAGACGATCTTTAGGGGATGTTAAGGATTGCCATTTGTCATAGTTTGGTATTGTTTGTAACGGTGGAAATTTGAAGACCTGTCTAAACCTTATCAAACCATTAATAGAAAGGGAACTGCATTTTTTGTTTTCATGCGTGTACGAACGAGCGCTCCAGAGAGGTTCAGCTGCAATCGGAAGAATCTGTGCTGGGTCCCCAATAAGAACAATGCCAATATTGTCGAGATCAATGTTGCACTGAATCAGTCGTTCAGTTACAAAGGCAAACATCTCTCGTGACAGCATGGAAAACTCATCAACAATGAGGAGAAAGAATTTTTTGGGGTCAAAATTGAGCAAAAGTCTGGAATATGTGGCAGATGTTTCTTCCAGACGCAAATCTTTTTCATTTAGATGGACAGGTATACAAAAAAGTCGATGCAAAGTCTCTGACTTGAAGTACATCTGACTTGATGCAGCTCCTGTGGGAGCTGCAAGTTTGATTCTGTCTGTCCAAGTGCTTACCTGTGCATCTGAATCAGGGTTAGATTGTAAGAGGCTTATTACACTGCTTATGATGCATTTTAGTGTCCAGCTTTTTCCAGTACCTGGATTGCCCATTAGAATGAGACGCAAGGGGTTTGGGGGAGGTGCTTGTTTATTTTTTTCCCAATTTAATCTAATTTTAACATATTCAACAACAATGTCATGAGCCATCTTTTGTTTATCATTTAATGAAGATGCTTCAAATGAATTACTTGACAAAACTCCTTGTGTGTTTGTGAGATTTGAAATATGAGCATGTATTTCAGCCGTAGAAGGTATAACATTCTCTCCTAGCCAGCTCTTCATAAAATCAACACCTTCAGGATTAGCTAAAACGTCAGAATCACTGAAACATGGCTTGGAATCTATGCCCTGCTGCGGGGCAGACCGCAAGCGATCAACGGGGTTTTGATAAAATTGTTCATTTTCGGGTCGTGCTATCGGTTTTGAAGCGGAATCGTATTCACTGCTTTTAATTTTGCTAAGATTAGTGTCATCAGTTGCATCTACTGCACAAGCTTGCTGGTTTTCTTCGACATCTTCGTCTGAGGATGAATCTGAATCAGAGTTGTTGTTTCGAGGAAGATGGTGATGTTTCCAAAATTTGTATGCCCATGGTGGAAGTCCATTACCATCAAGAAATGTTTGATTGAATAGATCAATCCAAGCTTTCTTTAAAGATTCTGCATCTTCAGCAATTGGTGAGAAGTCAGTAGTTTTGTGGCAAGGAATCTTCCAAAGGCAGAGTGTTCTACAATAGTGCCAATATTGTTTTCCACGTGGATTTGCCATTCTTATACCATGGCAAGGTATGAGCTTTAATGCATTCAATCTGCCATTTCTTGCAGTACTTCTTCTTTTAAATTGTAAGAATCTTGCACCATCATTGGGTTTAATTTCTTTAACATCAAACAAGTCACAAAACTGATGTAGACACATGTTGCATTGTATCTCTGCCTTCAGCTTTGGCGACTCTTTGCCACATTCGATGAAAACAGCTGTTGTGCCATGTCGCCCATCAAATTGTTTAATGAGAGGTGGGAGAATGTAATCTTCACCATCTTTTTTATCATAGTCAGTTCTCAGCAGAGACAAACCAGATACACTGCAACTTTTGATGTTAACATTTGAAAGAACATGTGGGATATTTTGATTGAGGTGAGTTGCCTGAAAGATAGATGTTGTGCCAGCAATTGCATGGCTATTGTACATTTTTTGAACAGCACCTTGATTTATTGGTTCACCATCTTGCAACTTCTCCATTGCAGTTATGAGCACTTCGTTAGATGTTTTAGTGGGAATTGCATCTTTAAAGGCATATTTAGTTACATACTCTGTAGCAGAGTCACCAGTATCTGAAAAGAACTCAAGATTTAAGTCCTGCACCCTATTGTCTTTATTTTGGCAACAACTGACCTCTATTACTGGAGGTTTTCTGAGAAACTCTGGCACAACAGCTTTGTCATCAGCATTGCTAAGAACATGCAGAATCTCAAAAGGATCATGACCATTAAACCATTTGTCGTTACATTCAAACTGAAGTTGAAAAATTTTCTTATTGTGTTTGTCAGGCTCAATGGAGGGTACTTTATTCATTGGTTGCGGTTTTCGCCTTTTACAGGTAATAACCTCTGTGGACTGTTTATTCCCAGTTTCCTTGCATGTCGATTGCTTTTTCTTAACCACTGCACATTTATCTGTCTTGGAAGGCTGATCGTTTATTCCTGTATGACCTAAGTGGCGACATGTTCCATTGACAACAGTCACATATATTGTGTCCAATGTTGAAAAATCACCGGTTGTGAGGGCATTGTCTATCACACTTGCCATGTTCAGTCGGCAGATGGCGGAGGTCCTTTCATAGATGAAATCAAATGTCTTGTTTTTACCATCTGCTAGTAAACCTGCATTCCAGTTGGTGTAGAATGGTCGCATATATTCAATGTAATCCTTCCTTGCATGATCCCAACAGTCGAGTACCCTAGTACGGATAGTGTCCTGAACAAGAGGATTGTCGAGATCTTGGCCAGTATTTAAACATTCGTCTTTGGCACTCTGAAGGCAGTTTTGTATATTTAGTTTCAAGCTGTCCATGTGCTGACTGAATTCACGACTAAAATACAGCCTATGAGCATGTGGATTGGCATTTGCACCCCATTCAAACCGTGTAAAATAGGCATCACCATCATATCTAATTCTAGATAAAAACGTTGTGTCCAGCTCTGCCATCAATGCGCACATAAACGATACGATGCTTGGATACTGTAGTACGTTTCTTCGCCGACCTTCCAAAAATTCTTGGTCACTCTGGATGGAGAGGGTCTCTGTACCTGGACAGACTTTGTGAATTGCCGGGTGATGGTTATACGGTGGAGCACGAGTCTGGAACAGCATAATTGACATTGGCATTTTGTCTTTTCGCCAAGGAACACTTTCTTCCCAATCCCGTTGAACAGCTATTGCATCATCCCTTGACCTTTTCCAGAATGGAGCTGTATCCGGTATTGAGGACTTGAACATCATTAGGTTTGATACAGTCCAGTCACGAAGCTCTGCATTTTGCATTAAATCCTCTTTTACAGGTATTCCAGTTGTTTCAAAGGCATCACTTTTCAGAGCGAGCTTGGCCTTTCCCTTGCTATGTTCTCGTTTAATCATGCTATGAACTAGAAATTGAAGCTCAGTATTGACCATCGCTCGTTTTTGTGCGCATACCCAATACAGGTAAGCAAATTTGTAGCTGCCTGATTTATTTTTAATGCTACGAGGACGTTCTTGGTGTGGACATGCATCACCAGTGAGGAATACATCCGGGAAAGCCATTTGTAGGTATCCTTGTGTATCCTCAGCAACAGGGTTCTGACGGTCCACATCTGGTGCTGAGATCCTTTGTAACACTGTGTTTTGCATTCCATTCTTGAGAATTTGCTCTGGGTTTTCAGACAAGTTAGAAACTCCACCCTGTGCAACACTACCTGAATCTCCTTCATCATTGCTGCTCTCCCTTAGGAGAAGTTCTACTTCTTCACAACATAGGTAGGTTAGGTTTTTTAATTCATCTTCAGGTAATAATACCTGTTCAATGTTTTTTTGTGATGCATTTGAAACATCTGTGCTAGGATTGAGCCATTTCCTCTGAACACCATACAAGACAACATCAGTGAGTGTTATTTTTATGGTTTCATTTGGATTTTCATCATGGTTAAGTTTGTCATTAGTTTGATTCTCTAGTATGAACTTTGCTAGATCGTTCCAAATTAGATTTGCAATTTGTTCCATGTTAAGGCAGCTGGATGTGGCTTTTTGATTTTCAATTAGAATCGCATCTTTAATGCCACTTCCGATAATAAAACCAGAGTTTATCCATTCAGAGAACAGCTGAATAGTTAATCTTTTAGAAGCACGCTCATGGATCAGCTCAACATTGATTTTTCTCAAACCATTTGGGTAAACAGCTGTGCTTGTATCTGATAGCTGACTTGCTAGATTCTGCATGGCAGCTACTGTAAAAGGTGTATGAACCTTATCACAGTACCTGTAAAATGGTCTTTTGGTACCATATACAGGACAAGTCACTTCACGCTCCATAAGCTCTTTTGCATGAACAATCTTTGCCATATTAATTTTAGCTTCATTAATGCTCCCATCTTCTTGCTTAGAGACCATGATAACAAATGGCAACTTTTGAAAAGTGTGCCAAGGAAGAGCTTTAGTTTTGACTGGTTCTTTTATCGCAAAAGATATTGATCCATATCTGGAGAATGGAATATTATTTGTGCGAGAACGCAATATAACTATTACAGCATGGATCGGTGATAGAACAAGTTTTTCAGCCTGAGATAAAGTGTCCATGAAAATTGCATGCTGATATGAGGCCTCATCTTGAAAAACATCCAGAGCCATCAGATTTTCAGGACCATAAGGGTTTATATTTGAAATATTGTCATCAAGAGATTGCTGACTATCAACAGTGGTTCCCTGAGAACTCTCTTCACCAGCAGACTTTTTGTGCAGCAATGTTACAATTCCATCATCAATTTTACAAAATTTTGAACAATTTGTACATACCCCTGTTACTGTTTCATCATTATAAACTCTAGCACTCGAAAATGCTGAGTCGAGAGTGACACTAGACCCTGCTAAGACCTGAGACTGCTTTAAAGCTTGCAGAAGAAAAGAGTTTGACAGTGGAATCTGTTGGCCAGCTTCAGGGACGTTTATACAATTAGCTGCATCTGCTTCAAAGCCAGGTGAACACATTCCACATTGAGAGCAATGGATCATCTTCATGGCACCATATGTTGCATGGAGATCACGAATTCCACTTAGATTTAGGACAGTGTGCTGAGCAGATGGGTCTTCAGATGACAGCTCGCTATGATCTAACCATGATTGACAAACAAGAGCTTCGCGTGGTTTCATTATATTAAGCTTTCCTTTTTTCAAAGTAGGTATTTCTTTACAAGACTTAAATCGACCAGTAGTCAAAGATTGAACAAACTTCACACATGCCGAAGGCAGAGACTGAGTGTATACTGCCCTGCTTTTGATTATGTCAAATTCTTGACTCGTGCATGCATATTTTGCCATTATCTGAACATGTTCAACACCTGCACTAACTTCGCTTATTGTTTTCAACACAAAAGCAACTGGCGTAAGTTTTGACTCGTGCAGACTGTTGTATGCTACCCATAGTTGTGGACTTTGTTCAGAACATGGAAGAGGAATAATGTCATTTTCCTCATCACATGAAGTGCCATGAAGCAAATTGCAGGAGAATTGTACTTGTTTATGAAGGTTACCATATACATATGAGCCCAAGACAAACTTTTCAGCTGCTCTCTTTCCTAACCATCGGACTTTGCTGCAAAGATTGCATTTTCTAAGGTAAAATTCGCTCGTGTCTGCTTCTGTTGGTTCTAATACTTTTTGTAAAGGCAAGTTCGAGTCTGTTTTAAGTTCCTGTTTTGCCTTAGAAGAGGCAGATGTAAATTTGACATCAAAGTTGACCCTTTCATTATTAAGACGATCCTCATTACATTGAGGCCCAGCAAAGTTCTTTAACAACTTCTCGTGTCTTGAATAATTGTGGATAATTTCTGAATGAACGTCCTTTAATATTTCCTCATAGTCTGTGCAACTTATGAGTCGTGTAGTTGGGTCTACCAAATATTCAGCCTTTACATTTTCTCCATATCTTTTTGCAACTAGCTGCAAGAAAGTTGTTTTTCTGTAGTATTTTATTGTGCCCTTTCCATAATAATGAAGGCGCTCTAAATTGCAAGCATCTTCATGGGATTGTGGTCCACGATTTGGCTCTAAGCCTTCATCTCTACAAGCTTTTGAAGATTTAGTGTAATAAAGATTTACTTCGTGTAGAAGTGAAAGAAATTGACCCTCATTCGTCAGCACTGAGTTTATTGGTAAATTTTTTTGATTTGCAATGGCCTTCAAACGAATCCATGAATACCAACGGAAAGCGAGGGATGATCTTTCAGTAGTTGGTATTCCTCTTGTTAACATGTTATCAAGGCGAATTGAATGACTGATGTCTGAGCCTTGAATGGTATACTTTACGATGCAGTTACGATCATTTTTATACTCCCAGGGTCCAAGAACAGAATCCTGTAGACCAAACTCAGTTGTGACGGACAAAACATTAATTGGGCCAAGAGTAAGCAAATTTTGTAAAGTTAAAATTTGTGTTGTTGTTTTATTTACATTTGTATTAGCATTGGATATTTCTATACTTTCCTGTGTGGTAGACTGAGCAACCATATACTTATCCTTTTTAATCACATCATCTGGTCTTCCTTCCTGCAATATTAATTTTCACTGATAATTTTCATTGTTTGAAACAGTGAAATTATAAGTTTTAATTCACTGATATTTCTCTATAAACCATCGGAAAGCATAAAATAAACATGAATAATACCAATTGCACTCCGTGAGATAAGATTTTAGCAGCATTTAATACTAAGTCTCTTTCATTTTGATAATCCACAAAACAAAGCAACCATGCACATCAACACAGTAATCTTCATTCAAAATGTCAACTCAAGACTTGTGCATCATTGTCTACTCTCATCTTAACTGTATTATCGACTGCAACTTTCATGGTAGACGAAGCACCTTCATGGACATTTTTGTCGACATAATTGAAACACCCATGTCAGTGTTTTCTTTCCTTCAAAATTTGGGCTTTTTTTCCGATTTCCAATGGTCATTACATAAAAAATCAAAAGAGGCGACTTAAGGTGTGTATTAAAGCTTCGGAAGCAAAAAAAGCCTTTATGTGTAAAAAATTCACACCACATGAATTCTTTCAACCAGATTCTCAAGAACCAAATAACCTAAGTATGGTTTTGTCAATAATTCATGAACCTATAAGCTCATGCGTAAATGACTGTAACTCTGAATCGGTTAAAAACATTCAGGTTCATTGTCCGGGAGAACAGCTGAGCCATGGAAACAGCAATAGCCCTGGCTTGAAGTAATTAATTTAACAAATAAGGAGTTATGTAAGATTAAATTTTAGAAATAGGGGATAAAATAATAATTAATTTTTAAAATAGGGGGCAAAATAAGAATTTGACCAAAATGTTATCTGGAGATCTGGGTACAAGTGCGTAGCATGTCAGACTCAGGACTCCAATAATTTACTTTTTTATCAACTCCCAAAAAAATTACGAGTTGTTAAAATTTTAACTCGCATTTTTTTCTTTCCAGCTGGCAATACAAGTTGGTTACAATCAAAGCGCAAGCCACGAGACTGATACAAGCACATGTAACAATTGACTTGCGTAATATTATATACAAAATTGAATCATTTAATTTAAAAACAAGAGCCGTCTCCATCGGAAGACATATCATCTACTGAATGTCATAACTAGGGTAACTGACATTTTGTGAATTGTTCAAGAATATATATTTTCCGATATTTTCTGACATACAGTAAGAGCACTTACGTTATTTGTTGAATTCAAAGTATTTCAGTGTTGAAATTTTGATATAATTACTGCTCCTTGTTTAATTTTTTAATTAAAAATAAAGACATATAAATTTGGAGTTTTTTTTCGTTTTTCAAGTGTTATAATAAATTTATCACAAAATTTGAATACGAAAAAGTTTATTATTTTAATTTAAGTTTTTTTGCTTCTTTTCAAAATATAACAAAATGTCAGTAACGCTACTTTTTACATTCAGAAAATGACACGTGTTCATAATGTCAATTTCGAAAATTTGGTAAAAAACATTATTTGTACCAAAAAGGTTGACTTAATATTTAAACAGTTATTGAATGTCATCTTATAAACACAAAAATAAAAACAAGAGGGCCAATATGGCCCTAGTTCGCTCACCTTAAAGAGTCGGTTCATTCAATCTTTACCTAACGTCAAACTTGACCTAGATATTGTCCAGACAAACATCCTGGTGAAGTTTCATCATTAATGAACCAAAACTCTGGCGTATGGTGTGTTTCACCAATCTGAGATATTTTCCAACTTGTCCGACTTCAATAAAACCAATGAATTGACTAAATTTCACGATGATTAGGCAAAATATGTGACTTCTATAGTGTTCGATCACAAGGTTTCTCTGTAGTCACATAGGGAAAACTGCCCCACCCCCCTGGCGGCCATGTTTTTTTACCGATCGGGACCATTTGCGAATTCATATGAGATATAAATAAAACCAATATTTTCACCAAGTTTCATGATGATTGGGCAAAAAATGTGACTTCTAGAGTGTTAACAAGTTTTTTTCACTACCGGGGTATATAAATAAAAGAAAACTGCCCCCCTCCCCGGCAGCCATGTTATTCAACTGACCGGAATAGTTTTTAACTCAACTCTGGTATCAAGGAAACAAATGTTCTGACCAAATTTCATGAAAATTGGGCCAAAAATGTGACTTCTAAAGTGTTCACATGTTTTCACTATAAACATAAAGATAAAAATGCCACGCCCACTGGGCAGTCCTTTTCAAAATTATAATTTATTGCCGGCAATGAGATCCTATAATCATGCAGCCATTTCCGGCCCATACTGATTATTTCAGGCCCAAAAAGTAAAAAATGACGACGAAAGACAAAGATGACATTTTTAACAATATTGTAATATTATCAGATTAATATACAAAGCATGCATTTAATCATTCAGAATTGTCAAGATTTCTTTAGCATTTGTCTCTTCATCCTGGATATCTGAATCCTCTACTGAAGACACATCCTTTGACAAATTTTTCGTTGAATACCCATCAGGCATAGCCTTGGGTGAGCGCTAATAATTAAGTCGATGAAGACCATCATGAGCATACAAGGTGTGAGTTTGTTACGTAAAAACCTCATTAAATATTTAATTTTACATAAAACCATCGAATGTGAACAGCCATTTGTCTACAGCTGCTGAATGGTCATAAGCAGGGATCATATTTTTTTCGGTTTTGTCGGTCCTAGACCGATTGGGGTCATGAAAGACCGATTGAAAATCCCAAACGGTCGGTTCGATTCTGTTTGCTATTTAAATTCCCATGTCATGAAATCGATTACACAGTGTACATGCTAACACACCCTAATGAAATTCTTATCTCGATTAGGTGTGATAAACCATTCGCTGCAGTCTCTAAACCAGTCAGGGCCGGTTTATTGCACGTCAGACCAAGAATAAAAAACTTGTGAACAGCGGATTAAAGACGCATCCGAAGGACGCGTCTTAATGCACGCGCTGTAACTAAACAAAACATGCCGATACATTTTCCACCAGCGTAATAATCCGGTAATATAATTATGAATGAAAGTCGCGGATCTGATTGACAGAACAGCCGAAAGTTATTTTTATGGGCGGAACTTCACATAAAATAGCAGTCGTCGAAATTTGCACTAGTCCGTAAGCCAAAAAACTAGTTTTTTTTCTTTCGGGCTTGTAGGAAATCCACTATTACAAGCCCGACGTGCTTGTACAATTCATTAAACAGAAAACGAGTTCCACTGTGACTTTCATTTTCAATATTTGTATTTGTATTTGTAAACAAAGTAAACACATGTGCTGGGCAATCAGCCGATAATTGGATTACTGCGCATAAAGCGCATGTTTTGTGGTTCCCGGATAACTATTATAATGTAAAATAAATGTTTTGCATTGCGTTCGGGACAGAGAGTAATGGCCGAACAGTTGTCATTCAAGTACGTTGTTGAGGAATGCGAATCTGAGGTAACTGTGATTGACGCATTTGTCAACTGGCTTTTTGTAGAATAACCTGGCACTTAATTGCTTATATATTTTCTGGTGGTTTAGGTTTGCTCTCTCTTTCACATGGATATATGGGATACATTTTTGCTAATTTTTTACCTAAACTTTATGTATATATTTATAATTGTGATTTGATTGAAATCTGTGTGTGAAATTAATTTCTTCTTATTTCAGGATCCGAAAGAGGCTGGCTCAGATGACGAGGAAGCTAACTTGGATGAAGATGAAATTAATAAGAGATTTGTATTGTATTCTAAAGATTGAATAAATGAATGCTTCTTTGAATGTTTTATGTTATGTTTATCTGCATTTTTAAAAAAAAAGTTTGGGCTAGTAAAATCTGACTCTGGCTTGTTCAAATTCCCATAGCTTCAAGATTTAAATCTGAATTTCAATGACTGAAATAGTACACAAGAAAAATAATATACATTGAATAAATCTTTAGTAAAACCGTGTTAGAATCGAAATAATTCGTATATTTTATACTTTGTTGTTGAATATCTCACGATCGGAAAATTAGATGCGTGGTTTCAAATGCTTCGCTCTCGTGATTTAATCCCAACGCATCTAAACTATCAGACGTGGTCGTGGGTATTTGACAAGAAATTAATTCTTAATTATTTGGTTTGTTGTTGTCAGTAGCCAACCTACGTCATTCAAGAAATGCAACAAATAAAAAAATGTTTTACATGATTGGAGTATTCATAAATAACTCGGTATATTGCCTCTTTTGCCTTGAAACTTTTCTGGAAATAGCTTGTGGAATTCCAAATTTCGCCATAATTTTACTACCGGACACGAGGTCTGGCAATATTAGAATCATTTCCGGATTTTCCAAATTATTATGATATCAGAAATATCCGAGGACCGACATTATTTCGGAAAGACTGCACTGGGGGCCATGTTTTTTCACTGATCTGGACCATTTTCAAACTCGTCCGAGATATCAATAAAACCAATGTTTTCACCAACTTTCATGATGATTGGGCAAAAATTGTGACTTTGTGTTTACAAGGTTTTTCTTTTTTTTGACCTACTTTTTGACCCAGCATGACCCAGTTTCAGGACATCATTGGGACAAATGTTCTGACCAAGTTTCATGAAGATCGGAAAAAAAATGTGGCCTTTAGACTGTTTACAATCAAATGTGGACGGATGACGGATGGACAGACGACGGATCAAGACCAATCACAAAAGCTCACCTGAGCAATCAGGTGAGCTTAAAAGTGAAAATGCAATGCATAAAAATGTCGGTTACATTACTTATAACATTCAACACTTTTTCGAAAACCTAAACCAAGATTTTGAAAGCTAAACACGGACCCTAAGTTCAAGGTCAAGGGGGTCAAAATTTGTGTGTGTATGGAAAGGCCTTGTCCATATACACATGCATACCAACTGTGAAGGTTAAATGTGAAGTTACATACAAATTATAAGAAATTTTAAATCTTAAAGCGGGTATATACAATTTTTTATATGTGTTTAATTGTAATATATTGATAAAATATGTTACAATAACATAAAATGGGAAAGAAAAATTAAACATTAAAGCCAAATTTCATAAAATGCAGCAAAGTCAAATTAGCGCCTCGAGCCGATTGTGACGTTCATAATTTCCTACAATAACCGAAGCATTCGTCTTTGTATAAGGATCGTGTGTCGTATGAATAGATATCGTTGCGGGAATTCAAATTAACCGTTAAACTAAGTTTAGATTCACATCGTACATGTATGGTATACATGCTGGCGAATTCTGCTGTACAGCCGTGTTCAACTTCAGAATTAAATATTTGGCTTATTTCGCATTTTTCGACACACGTTCTTCTTAACTTTTATTTTAATTTATATTGAAATATATATATAATAATGTTTTACACATTTTATATAAATTCATAAATATTTACCAAAATCGTATATACCCGCTTTAACGCAAAAGTGTGACAGAAGGGCAGATGGACAGACAGTGCACTATAATTATGCACTCCTTCGGGGGAATAAAAAATGAGTTTAAGCATTCATAATTAACGAAGAATGAATGCTCTTATAATTTTCTTTTTTCAAAGTGACTTCATTAAAAGTAGTCCGGCTAGTATGGTTATATGGAATTGGAAAACTTGTGAGTAGTGTAATACGGGAATTATTTCTGTGCAGATAAATTTTACTGATTGATACAACATGTATTTTTTGGGAACATAAAGCAGGTATATTACTAGTGACCTGAAAATTAACAGGGGTCATCTGCCAGTCATCATCAATGTACCTATGAGGTTTCATGATCCTAAGCGTAAGTATTGATGAGTTATCATCCCAAAACCATTTTACTATTTAGAGTCACTGTGACCTTGACTTTTGACCTTGTGACCTGAAAATGATTAGGGGTCATCTGCTAGTCATGATCAATGTTCCTGTTCCCAAGTTTCATGATCCTGGGCATAAAAATTGTTGAGGTATCATCTGGATACCATTTTACTGTGTCCATTCACTGTGACCTTGACCTAGTGACCTGGAAATCAATGGGGGTCATCTGCCAGTCATGATCAATGTACCTATGAAGTTTGATGATCCTAGGCGTAAGCATTATTGAGTTATCAACCAGAAACTATTTTACTATTTAGAGTCACTCACTTACTGTGGCCTTGACCTTTGACCAACAGACCTGAAAATCAATAGGGGTCATCTGCCAGTAATAAGTAGTACCTATGAAGTTTCATGATCCAAGGTCTAAGCATTCTAGAGTTATCGTCCGGAAACCATCTGGTGGACGAACCGACGGACGGACCCACCGACATGTGCAAAACAATATACCCCCTCTTCTTCGACGGGGTGCATAATAAATGTAAATAGTTTAATATTCTATTATCATTAAAAAAAAATATCAATCAACACATATTTCAAGTATTCAGAAAAAAGTCTACATTTTAAGTGAAGACAATCATATCGTGTACTGAATGTTCATGTAATAACTTGTGTAACTAACATTTGGTATATTTTTCAGGAGAGCATATTTTCCGAAATACATTAAGAGCACTTATGCTACTTTTTGCATTCAAAATATTTCAGTGATAAAATTATGGTAACTGCTTCTTTCTTAACTTTGTATTGTTTTTAATGATATCTCAATTTGTAGTTGTGTTTTGTTTTACAAATTTTACTATAACACTGACAATAAAATTGGAATACTCACAAGTATTTATTATGTTAATAAAACAGATTTTAGCTTCTCATGAAAATTTAACAAAATGTCAGTTACACTACTTATAACATTCAGAAAGCAACACGTGTTTGCTTATTTCAATAAACAAAATTTGGTTAATTTTTTTTTTTAATGAGCAACTCATTTATTCCAGAATGAGGGGGCCAGGGCCCTTACACAAATCAGAAAAAAAGCGCTGTTGTCAAGTAAGTAAGTATTCTTACCTTTTTTTGTTGAAACTGTCGTTTCTTTGGTCTCCCGCGCCCGCGGGTATTTCCAGTTCTGTTGTTATTCATAATTGTTTTGAATCTATTGAGAAAAAAAAAAAAGGGTTTATATCTACATGTAGAACTGTTTAGGAAGTGACTACAGGTACGGATCCGTACCTCTAGAATCTCGTTCTAGGGGTATGGATCAGTACTTCTAGCCAAAACCACTAGGGTTTTGCTACAGGTACGGACCTCCCGTTTTCACATATTATATGCCCTTTTTTATAGTTTAATAGTTCCACACGTATGTTAGATCAATAACAACAAAGTATTTACATTAATTTTAAATCAAATGCAATTTATCCGCTCGGCAGGACTCGTTTGTTTACATTGTTCAGGTCAGCAATAATAACCGAGTAACACCGGTTATGGTATATCTATTACTGCTTCTGTACATAGTGAAAGCGTTGTCGTCTCGCGGATGGGAGCATTTTAATTTAACTAGAAATGGCGCGGCAGAGGCCGACGCGTATCCCCACGCCGAATGTTTGACCTAGGTGTGCCCCAGGGTTGGTAATGGGGCCATGCATAGCTGAGATTGACCGTATTGTCATAAGAGAAGTTCATCATCAATTAGAAGTGAATTGGTGTAGAAATGAAGAAGTTATAGTAAAAGGCAATTTTGGGTGGGTGTGACATATGTGGGCAGGGCGCCCCAGGGTTGGTAATTGTGCCATGCATAGTTGAGATTGACCGTATTGTCATAAGAGAAGTTCAGTATCAATTTGAAGTGAATCGGTGTAGAAATGAAGAAATTATAGTAAAAGGCAATTTTGGGCGGGTGTGGTCTATGTGGGCGGGGCCCCAGGGTTGGTAATGGGGCCATGCATAGTTGAGATTGACCGTATTGTCATAAGAGAGGTTCAGTATCAATTTGAAGTGAATCGGTGTAGAAATGAAGAAATTATAGTAAAAGGCAATTTTGGGTGGGTGTGGTCTATGTGGGCGGGGCCCCCCAGGGTTGGTAATGGGGCCATGCATAGTTGAGATTGACTGTATTGTCATAAGAGAAGTTCAATATCAATTTGAAGTGAATCGGTGTAGAAATGAAGAAATTATAGTAAAGGCAATTTTGGGTGGGTGTGGTCTATGTGGGCGGGGCCCCAGGGTTGGTTATGGGGCCATGCATAGTTGAGATTGACCCTAATGTCATAAGGGAAGTTCAGTATCAATTTGAAGTGAATCCGTGTAGAAATAAAAAAGTTAAAGTAAATGGAATTTTTTGGTGGGTGTGGCCTATGTGGGCGGGCGCCCCAGGGTTGGGATTGGGGCCATGCATAGTTGAGATTGACCCTAATGTCATAACAAAAGTTCAGTATCAATTTGAAGTGAATCCGTGTAGAAATGAAAAAATTATAGTAAATGGAAATTTTTGGTGGGTGTGGCCTATGTGGGCGGGGCGCCCCAGGGTTGGGAATGGGGCCATGCATGGTTGAGATTGACCGTATTGTCATAAGAGAGGTCCAGTATCAATTTGAAGTGAATCGGTGTAGAAATAAAGAAGTAAATGTAAAATAACCTAAAAAAATGAGTGATAATTTCTGACGCGGCCCCACCCCAACCGCTATAACTTTTGACCCAGGGGTCAGATCAAAATGCCAAATAGTGCAGGGTCGCACATATGCTCATAGCTACCATGTGTGTAAGTTTCAAGGTTCTAGTGCTTTTAGTGTAGGAGGAGATAGTGGCCAGGACGGACGGACGGACGGCGGAGATAACCACAATATCCCCACCTTTTTTTCAAAAAGCGTGGGGATAATAATTGTTAAAAAAATAAATAATCTTATGATAAGACAATAAATATTACCTTTCTGTATTTCAATACTGAATGTATTATACTTGTTAAATAAAATGCTCTGCCTCCAATGACTTCCGTTAGCGCAATTTTGGAAATGGTAATTACCTTTAATTACAAATTGAGTGCAATATCAGTGATTTTTTTTGCTTTAATTTGTTACAGCCTGTGCCATTTGAATTGGGAAAATTAGCGTGATAAACCGTGAAATTGGGAAAAATAGCGCGATAAACCATGAAATTGGGAAAAACTAAGCATTATAAAAAGGATTATAAGTACAGTGTCCGACAAATTTCTTATTTTTCAGGTAGCCCACTGGGCTACCAATAAAAATATTTGGTAGCCCATAAAATTTTCCTACAAAATGATAAGAGGCAGGTTTTCATGTTTATTTTATTTCTTCATTTTCATATACATAATATGAATACATACATATACATAAAACATGAAGTAATCTGATGTACACAGTCAATATCGTAAATTAATGTTACAGTACAGACACTCAAATATGGGAATCCCAGTGATTCTATATATAGCTCTTAAATTACGTCATGGAAACCGGGCAACTAATCGTATTAATCATGTGACATGCCTCTTTTTCTATAAAAAAAACCTGAAGTCTGCAGGTGATTTATAGACATTGAAATGAACAGTTTTTATTTTTTCCCCAAATATGTCTCTTTCGCGCTCGATTTTCCCCTTTTACCCAGCGTCCAGCGTCTTCCCCTTTTTCTAAACAAAAAAACCCTGGCTTTATAACAGTGTTTTAAATATTCATAGACTATAAGTGTATTAAAAATATAATTTTTCAAATAAAATATAATAATTTTCCTACCTACATGTACCTACCAACCTGTAAAATTTAGGGTCGGTAAAGGGCAAACCAACAATATTTAAATCGTGGCCTAACATACAGTTGCATAAAACCAGTGCTCACTCTGGCCTTCAGAAAATAATAGCCATATTTTTTTTCCTTAAAAAAATAATAGCCAAAACATATGCGGACTTTTCCGCAAAACGGTACTGAAGGCAAAAAGAAAGAAAAAACCATGAATCTCATTTTATCTATGTTTTATTAAATGTATATCTATTGATTTAAGTAATAATATATATATACTCAAAAACAAGCATAATATCAGTGTGTCATTTTCTTATAAAATATTATCATGGCTTTACAATAAAGAATACAATCAATGTTGTGGGTGTGACTTAACAAACCAGATCTCAGCTACAGTTACATACACATAAGAATTAAGGGCAGAGGCCCCAACCCACCCAGAGCACTAATTATACTATTTTTTATAGTTTTTCCAATTGCAATTTTTGGTGATAACTCGAAATATTATAAACCACATCTTCCGTATCACCGCATGTGTATTCGTCATTCTATTTTTGCTGTTATGAACTTCGAAAATAAATCATAATGGACGAAAAACTACAGTATCCGAAAACGGTAATCCGAAAAATTGTACGCGTTTTGCACATGAAATATGCATAATATAAAATATTAACATGCATAATCTAAAATGTGCATATCGTTCGACTACTTTATCTCTTAATACGGCGTTTGCCATCGGCCGCAATATTGTAGGCAGAGGCCAATATCAATTGTAAATGATTTATTCCAAAAATAACACTTTTGCAATGCCGATCATGTTTACATCAATTAACGTCACAGCGCGTGAGTTAAAATACACCACCTTAGTGTAATTCCAAACACGTGTTTCGTTAAAATTAGCTGACCATGGCATATGCCGGGTCCCTTTGAATTGGGAAAACCAGGTTACCTGGTTAAAAATTGGAATCATTATGTTAAAGCAGACGACAAACAGCGGTAATTACGGGAATAATTAGTTGATTATTTCATCGAGCAATGTTCAACGTAATCTAATTGCAGAAAAAACGGCGTGCAAAACAAAACCAGCCAACAATATTAGCGGCGATTTTCAATAATAACGATTAAATAATAATTGGCGAAAAATTAACAAAGATCTAACAGTTACCGATAATTGGTAAAGCACAGGGAGATTAAAGACGTTTTTTCCGAAATATATCACTGCTGTCGGACACTGATTGAGAAAAATGCTCTAGGCCACAATGGCGCAGAAGTTATTGACGCATGTATGACAATACACAGGGTCGAGTGTGTTCACAGGTAATCTCGTTATCGATTTTTCCTGCTTGATGGCCCAATTTGCAGGCGTTTCGCAATCGCGGGACAACATTTAGTGGCAATTTGTTTTTTTATGTAGGCGGATAAAATAATCGCCATTTTTTCTAGACAATTTTAAGAAATAATAGCCAGTTGGATAAAATAATCGCCATTGGCGATAATGTCTGGCAGCAGCGTGAGCACTGTAAAACCTTTAGTGACACAGATTTTTTGGTGTATTTGCCGGATGCAATTACTCTCAGCGATGACGTTCAAACTGTTCCGCATTATACAAAAGAGTATATAGAGCCGCACAATACACATTCTATACCATATCTGTAGACGCTTATTTTCAATCATGGTTTCGCACATTAGTAAATATTACATTAAAAACACAAAAAATAGAAGCTAAAGGATGTGTAACGATATCATCAATGTTTTCTAAACGCTCAGAATCTTCCGAAATTACTGCCGCGAGTAACCCTGAACATACAGGCTTAGACGATACGCAGCAAAATGTAACAGCAACAAAAGTAATGCCAGGGCTGTCAATCACAAAATCGGCAACTGAATGCTCAGAGCCTTGTAAGAAAGTTGTAGTTCAATTGTCATTTAATACAATTAAAGAATGAAATACCCATGGCTTTATTTTAGCTCGGCCAAAAATGTTGCTGTAACTTGTGTTTGGGCAGTGTTTGTTTTGCATGGGTTTATATAAAGAAAATTGCTATACCACAGACTTATTTAAGCATGATTAATTCAATTTTTCCCCCAAAATGAGCCGTTTGAACGGTTTCACGAAACAAAAAGTCCCAAAATGGGCAATTTTGTCGATACAAAATTACCAATTTGGTTAGACTCCTTTTCCCAAAGTAGGCAGAAAACACCCTGGACAGGCATGTCCGACGCGTTTCTACAAGATCTTAATTATATACTTGCGTTCAATAACTGCAGGTTGGCCTTCCTATATAACACGGGATTATGGGTTATCATGTGAAATAAAATCGTCTTTTTTTTTCTTTAGCACAAATATCTACCTTTAAACAAACGCGCTGCCAGCCTGGAGGCACACCGATGTCAAGTGTTTGAACGTTAACGTTATGTAGCGTCAACCTAATAAGTTGAATGTAAGATTTGTTGTGTTTTCCGCAGGCTAATCATGGGCGACACTTTCCGCCTTTATGATATATTTTGTTAAAAGAAAGTCTCCTCTTATCAAAAATCGAGTTTAGGCGGAAGAGTCGTCCCTGATGCGGACTTCACGGTCTAATCTGGGAAGACACTTTAAGCCCTTTTAACACAGCAAGGCTCATATCATAGATGCTTTATAGTTCAGACACGGCATGAGTCTGCGCAGAGTAAGAATGTATCATTTACTTGAGATTTTCAATAACAATGTAAAGTTACTACAATGCATTTTATTATAAAATATAAAATAGAACGATTTGTTAAAAATAAAATCCTTCAATGTTAACCATAATTTGTCTCAATCCTTAACCACAAATTATCAGTTACAAATACTACAACATAAAAACACTGTAATCATTACAGATTCTGAATGTATTAAAAAAAACACAATTAAATTCAACTGTAACAAGGCATTATTTAAAACAACGATTAATGTTGTTGGTTTTTAATATTTTCTACAACAAATTAAATTAAAAAACAAATAAATGATATCAAAAACACAATGCCATTCAATGGTACGAACGTACTGAGTTCGATATGAACAAAGTAAATTAAGTATATCATATGCATTAAACATTACAACTATTGGTGATTTGACATTTAATATATACTTAGAAACACATTTTAAAGTACTTCGGTTGTGTTCATTTGCATTTGGTTTTGCGTACATTGCAACATAAATGCAATAAATAGAGGCATTTTGACAGCAGACTGTTGAAACTCTGTACGAATTTCCACACGACCAATCTGAATGAAATTTGATCGTCTGTCTTGTAATGAATAACGGGAAATCAACATACAGAATAACATAATTAAAATATAAAATAACTTACCATTTGATTGCTATCGTTTTTCTAGGTTTATATAAAGTAATTGTTGAAGAAAACACGGTTATCGATCATGCTACCAGCTTAATCGAATTTTCCAATATGGCGCCGCTATTTTGACCTCTTGCCTAGTTGAAAATTCCCAAACACGTGCTTTTTAATGTTAAATGCGACGTACTAAATATCGTTTCCGATTTATAATTCTGGTACCAAAAGAAAGATTAGAGCTATTTTTTGTGATTTTCTATGCGAAATAAAAAAAACATAATATTTTGAAGAAACTTTCATAGACTTTTGGACTACTTTTCGTCGCGTAGAATTAACACAGCACAATTTCGCGAATATCATCGGAAACGTTTTTCATTGGTGAACATAAATATATCAACATCATTAATATTCAAATGACCTTGTCAGGTCGCAAATGTGTTGTAAACAACCGGGTGTCAGCGCAGGTACTCGAAAATGCATTAAACAAAGGAAATGGGACACAGACGTACTTGAATCCAATATAGATTGTTAAGCAGCGAATATAAATTAATATTATTAAAATTTATATCATATTAAAGAGAATTTATTTTTCTTTCAATCTGCATTTATATTATTTTGATTTCATTTAAGATAAAAATAACTTGCAATCGAACCACTGAGCTAGTCAAACGGCCCCAGTCAAAATGACCAAGAGGGTTCGTACTTATCGTGATTAACGTATGCGTTAACGGATTCCTTTCAGCAATCGTCCACTGGGACACAAATATTTTAAAACTATGCGTCTATTTCGATATTTGTGCGTGATAAACGTGGGACGCGCGGATAGATTATTAACTGATTAGAATCTGTTTTGTATTTACATAATCGTTGTTTGTACGATTGTTTTTCATTTGAAAAGTTTTCTGTAAATTTCAAATCGTAAAAACGACCCTTATCTCTTGCCCTGAGTAAAGTGCATTAAACATGTTAAATACTGTCAGTTTGTTCAGTATTACTGAAGATGGTGTTCATGTCAATAATATTCATGATATTTCCATGTGCGAGTGTTATTGTAAACACAAGTTTCTGAAAGCAGTGCGAAAAAAGTGCATTACGCAAAGCCGATAAATCTGCGCATATTGACAACAAACTGCATGTTTTCTTACCGTAAGTCAACTGACAGTCTGTTGGTCACATTGTGGAAGATCTTGCATCCGTTTAAGTTATTATTGCCTTTCACTTTTCAATACACATTTATGACTTCAAACCAAATTAAGTAACTAACTAAGTAACTATTTAACTGACTAACGCGCGTTTCTTTTTTTCCAATATCCGAGACAAATTTACTTTCGCGCTTTGTCAATCATGTTCTGGCTTTTAAAGTTAACCGCTTTTTTGCGAATGCAATGACGTTTACATATGAATTGGCCAATGAAAATTTTCGGCGGGATGACGTCAGGCGCCAAAACTGGCGCGTGGTTTTTCCCGGTAAAGACCGCTCTTTCAGATCTGTGTGAATGCGCGCTAAGCATTGTGGGAAACGGACTATTTCCAGCATGGCGCCCGTAAACATTATGAACACGGAAGTAAAAATAGTATTTAATTGTTATCATAAACAGGCCTCATTAAGCCAGCCTATCGATGTAATATTCATTAAACACGTTGCAGTGACTGTTACCTTCGAAGTAATCAATAAATATTTACAATTTAATACCTGCTGAATTTTGAGGACGTCATCGATTCAAAATAAACGCTGTGAACATTGCAAGTAATCTTGCATACATGTTATGTGTGAGCTGATTATTTAGTGATGAAATTAAATGGAAGTTGTTGGATTTAACGTTTGGAGGAGGACGTCATGGTATCATCATAATGGACATTTGGCACTTTCATATATTTATGTATCAGTAGATACTGAAAATGCTCAATGTGCTAATCGCAATATCAAACTCAAAGTAAAACAGGTGGGATTTTTACAGCTTTGTTTTTCTTAACATAATATTGTATGTTTTCCATTCAATTTTTATGCTCATATTTTATATAGTTTACTCAATGTATTTATAACCAGAATAGTTTAAGAATGTATAAACAAAAAGATACATTAACAGTATGTTAAACTATTTAATAAATATGCTTTGCTTAGTCGTTTGGTACTCTTCTTTCATGTTTAACTTTTTTTCCAAATTACTAAAACTTTTCTGATAGCAAGAACAAATTAAATCAGTACAATGAATTGCATTTGCAATGTTATAGTGGGAACAATATTTGATTAACTCAAATTTGACTCAATCAACATTCGAGTCAAATAAATCAAAGTTGTTTGCACAGACAATTATTGCCCATTCATACTGCTATGAATGAATGGACTATAACACCTATATTATATATAGGTGGTACATAAAAGGCTTGGTACATAAAAGGACTGGTACATAAGGTGTCACATTGAGCTAAAGAAACTTCAGCATGCAGTTTATATAGTATTGACAGACATGGACTAGTCGCCTTAAAACTACAGTTGAGCCAGTCAAAAATCATAAAAAGCGACATTTAATTTAAAGTTATGGTAGCCAGGACTAGGCATCAGTGTTTCAATTATGTAGTGTTTCCTAATAATGTATTGCTTAGGTTGTTTTGTTTTGAAATTTGCATTTATTTTAAAGCATCTTCAGTCATTTTGCAAATTGCATTTTTTTTTGTAATAAGGTAAAATATGTTGCACATGGGAATGCGTGGTAAGAAATAGTAGTAGTAGTTATTGTTGTTCTTGTTGTAGTAGTTAATTAATTAGAAGTAGAAGCAGAAGTACAAGATACAAGAAACTTTATTTATTTTATTTTTTTATTTATTTATTTAAAGTCGGTTTTTATAAACAGTTAACATAATCTAACAAAGCTATTTTCCGACAACAACAAAGTCTTATCAACAACATAAAACAAACACCTAGATAAAAAGAAATGCAGATTATCACATATTATTTAAAGACATATAAAAATGATTCCTAAAAAACAAAATCCTTGTTAAAAGTAATTGACCAGAGTATTTAAATAGATACATAAGACTTTTTAAAAATATATACTTTGTGTCGTAGTCATAAATGACTCCAAATGGAGGTGTGTGATGCGTCTTAGTATAGAGGTGACAATAACGTAGTGACGTCACCATCTATGTATAGAATGGCTATAGACCAGTTCACGCGTGACGTCACGCGCATCTGCGTGTTTTGCTGCATTGGTATTGGTAGGCAAAAGAATGGGGAGAAATAGAGCGTGATTGTTATATTTAAATGATTATGTTTAGACGTTATTTTTTAACATGCAAACACGTTGTTCGACTTAACTGAAACAAATAAGATTGAAAACAAGCAATAAAAACATCAATTGCAAATAAACAACATAACAAAAATTAACCATAACGGTATTTGTCTGATAAAACTAACACGTTGACACATTAAATAAACATTAAATTAAATATTTTTCATTTGGTTGTTTGCATCATAAAATCGTATAACAATTTGTATTTAGGTGTTTAAATGACCCTTCGATCTGCATAATCCGATCATCTGGTTTTTATCAGATATTGTCCAGACTTAACTAACAACATGGTGTCATAAAGCACACTGGGGTACATTTATTTTATGATGTATTCAATAAGATTGTTCATTAGACTGAACAACCTTTCCACAGAGGCAGTGCTGGAGGGCATTTCAAACTACGATAAGGTTTCAAACCGACGTCAAACAGTATGCTGGCTGCCTGACAAAAGAACCGCAAACAGTAACGACTCTATTGATTGAACGCGCTGAATAATAAAACCCATTATTAATCGAGCGCGCGGTTACACACAACTATACGATTTTCTTTGTTCGCTCGCCGAAAGTTGGGTTTTGTTACGAAACTTTCGATCGTTTTGAGAAAAAATTCGGACGCTGATTGGGATTTTTTCAGATGCCGATTGGGAATTTGGGAATTTTCGCTCGATTGGGAAAGTACCGTTTACCGGTACTTTATAAAGAAGGAGGAAAATCGCTGGGTGTAAGAGATAGTGGCTAGGACAGACGGACAGACTGATGGTGGAGATAACCACAATGAACCTGTTAACAGCCAACTAACGCTGCCAACAAAGCACAAGCTTTACGTGTCAGGATGTGGCACTATCTATACAAACTGCATAAGGAATAACAAGACGCTTAGGGTTTGAGGGACACCAAACCTGATTATGAGTCTTCCACACCTTAAGCATCTTAACCCTTTGCATGCTGGGAAATTTGTCGTCTGCTAAAATGTCGTCTGCTGAATTTCTAAAATTAGCATTTTTTTGATTTTTTTTTCAAAGAATACTATCAGAATAGCAAACAGTTTGGATCCTGATGAGACGCCACTGAAAGGGTTAAATATACTTATTTGCTTGTGTACATGTACCTGATAATAAATTATTATTATTACCTGTTTTGGCATCAACAACTTTATCAATTGGCCCTCAAATTTTGCACATAAACGCTAAATGATCAACCAATATGCCTTTTCATTTCAAGTTGGAAAGCAATTTAGCCCTTATTTGGCCATAATAGGGTGGAGGATCGATTTAAAATACAACTATTCCAGATACAAAAATATTAATTCATTTATTTAATGCACTTATTTTCTTCTCTTTTGCTACGAAATGACCAGTCATATTTTGCACTAGCAGATGATTTTTTTTTTACGTCACATATGAAAGGTAAAAAGAAATTCAAGCAGCATTTTATAATATAAATTTAAAAATGCACTAAATCATGCACTTAAAAACAATATTATTGTGATTCTGTTATTTATAATCATATTAATAATGCCTCATTTGTCTCCATTTTATGGTTTACTATCTATTTTTCCCAATTTTATGGTTTATCTTGCTTATTTTCTGAATTCAAAAGGCACTGGCTTAAAAAAACTGTCTATGCATGTAACCGTTTATTGAAATCTCTTTATGAGTGATTATAAATGCATGATAAAATTCTAACATGTTATGTTATAGATAAAACTATCTTGTATGTATTTTTCCTAAACATTATTAGCCACCATTGTGGTCAAACATATTTTTTTGTTTAATTAATGACGTTGTTTCACAGATTACTGTAACAGAGCTACAGATAAGGTGCGCATTTGTGTAAATACCCAATGTAAAATTGCCGATTACGCATAGAAAAATAAAACCATGCGTTCCGAAACCCAATTGAAATTGTCGTTTAAGCATATCATATTTTTCCTTTGCATAAGGAGTAAATCTGTCCCGGAAATACCCTGGTCCGAAATACCCGGATTCTTTCCGCTTTGTCCAAGAGCTTTCAGTATACGTGTTATTGTTGTGAAAATGTCGAAACCGTGAGGCCTAAAAAATGGAAACATCGTATCCCAAGCACTAACAAACTCAATTTTAAGATATTCAACCGCAGGCAACACAAAATCAGAGGCGGAAAATATAGTGAAACTAATTTTTGACGATATTGTGTCGGAGGCAATCCGCTGTCAGTGCTTACATTGTAACAAAAATGGTGGAAAAAATCGTTGAACTTTTTTTTAAAATCAAGACTGTATAATATGGATACATCTACATAATTAAACAAAATCTCTGAAACTAATCAATTAAGAGTGGAACTTCAACCAGCTTATTCAGGTAAGCAGGTGAGAATTTAAGACAGTTAGACAATGAACATACCCAATTTTAAAACAAAAGTACCCAATTGTCAATTTAAGTAGTGGGTACCGACTTTTTTGTACCCAATTGAATATGAAAATACCCAATTGAACTCAAAAGAAGTGGGTATTTACCCAATTACTCAAAAAAGTTATCTGGAGCTCTGCTGTAACGTACAATCTTTATACAGAATGAAGGAGTTTTTGTTTACAAGTACACTTTTTGTATTCTTTTGATAGTCTACTTAATTTTTTTTTACTGCTAAATAAAATAACGCGTCAGACTAATGTCGTTAAAATCTAGAGTTTAAATGAAATTATGTCACACGATATACGTATTAAAATATTTAACAACTGCATGTCCGACTTGTCGTCATTACATTCAAGTCGTCATTAAATTCAAGATTTTAAATGAAAATACGTCACAAGATATATGTATTTCATACCATACGAGTTTTTTGGGATATTTTCAGATCTGAATACTGGTCTTTTACATGTCTTAAACTTTAACTGTAATGTATCGCAGATTCAGAGATGTATGTTTTGTTGTAAAGGTCATTTAACCCAACAGATCCCAGACACAAAGAGTGTCCAAATTTGTGCAAACAATTTAATTACAACTTAGACATTTATCGATTGTCATTACCTGCTGTATAATTTATTTGTGTACTGACATATATTCAATTGTGGAGAAATCAACCGGGATCACCTTTGTGAGAATCTGGTGGAAAAATCACTGCACTAACCTGAGACATCAGTCTGTCATGATTGATATTGATCAGTTATACATATTTTTCTAATTCTGGCTACCATAACTTTAAATGTCGCTTTTTATGATTTTTGACTGGCGCGACTTAATTGTTATGGACCAACCCCATTAGGAAAGTCAACCAGAAAATCCCGAAAAGTTGACAGTTAACAAAGACCGGTCCAAAACAGGTTTTAAATGCAGTTATTGGTCCAAATCAATCACTTGATTGGAAAGATTGACATTTTTCACATTTAACCGATACATTCTTTCACAAAATACTATCTTAAACATTTGAAATTTATCTATTCTGCTCTTTCATATCAAGAAAAACAGCGATGTGACAGACTTTCTTGAAATGCGAATCTCCCGAGATTCCACTGTATTTCTACTTTTAGTAACATACCATATGTCGGTCAATAGCGATACATCGCTAATGTTATACTTGTTATGTACAAACTGACTTAAAATAAAATTTGTATTTGTATATTTGTATACCATGTGCTCAAGTGTTTTCAAATTCAGAATGACATTTCCCGGTATTTTAGAATATTCTGCCTTGTTCTGTTAACAAATTGTAGTGTAAATACAAACTCAAAGTAAATATTTAAAACTACCCGATTCACACTGAAATCAGTTTTATAATCCACCAGACGTATGTTGTTAAACACAAATAATAGATTTCAGAAAACAAAGGTAATGTTTACAATATCAGCAAAAGATGTCAAGGATGATCCGACAGTATCCAAATGAAAACTAGTCTTGGACAAAGCGACAATGGCTTCAAAATTGTGAATTTCAGACTGATGAGAGTTATTTTCATCTATTGTTAGATGCATTTGAAACATTTAAACCTTAAAATATTCCTCGATGCAGTAATTTATATTCATTCACCAATATATGTAGAAATGTATCCAAGAAAATGAGTATTCTTTGATTTATTGCGTGACATAAATATGTTACGACTCTGGTTGACTTTCGATACAGAGTTGGCTTCAGAGTACAGGTATGTCAATACCATATAAATTGTACGCTGAAGTTTCTTTAGCGTATATTTTTCTAATGTTGACAGACCATTGACATTGCTGGGGTTTGTTGATTTAAAGACTTATTTTCATCACGGGCAGAAAAACATTATAGACATTAAACAGCGCGTCATTAAATAGACAACAGCTGCACAACTGTATGGTAAAAGGTAAATATGTATCTTAATAATTATGTTGACAACTAGCTTACGTAGCAACGTCCGAAAATATGAAATATCCGACATGTATTTCAATATTTAAAATTCAAGATATAATGACGACTGAACTGTTTTACTTTAAGGAAAAAGCGGTAAAACTATGTTGAAAATGAAACACAACAAACTAAATACTTATCTGTTACGGCTAAACGACTAATTATCCCAATATAACACTGTCATTAAATCGCACATTTCAATTATAATTATTCCCCTTGAAAGTTAATGCATATTGATATAACGAATTAATCAAACGTTATCAAACATTAGTAATTTGAATTGCATCGGATTCGCACAATAATATGTGGATGTAAATCCGATCCGGTTGTTGTTTATGTGTCAAGCTCATTTTGTCAGTGAGATATAATAAATTTCTTGCGTAGTAAAATCTACTGTAAAGTACACAATGATACTTACATAATTCTGTCGTATCCGTCTGAATAAACATACGCTGCACAAAATATAGACATTTGTATTAATGATAATTAAACACAATCATATTTTTCTGTGTTTATTGAATTAATGACACTGAGTTTCTTTGTTGCGTTACAAGATGGCGGATCTCTAGCGCTGTTTGTGAAGTGACGTCACAATGTTTATTTGAGCGCGTGCCCGTTCCCACAAAAAAAGTTTAAACACAAAATACTCGAAAACTTGATTTTTGCCAGGTATAACGCCTACGCCAACAGGTAGATCGCATTCTGGTCCATATACATGTCAAATTTCAGCAAACGTGTTCGGCCAGTTTTCAAGCGCCTCAAATCGCGGCTATATGCCTCAACTTAACGGAACTTAGCCCCCTTTATCATTCGTTCGAATGAACGTCATCAATGATGACGTCCAATACATCACTCATTCCATACCAGAGTTGCGACACCTTAAGGGTTTCGCGGGATGGAATGAGTGGGGAGATCAAATCAAATTGAAAACCGATTATTTCGACCAAAAAATTGGGTACGAAAAACATTTGATTACGAAAAAAATAAATGGGTAAGAATATAAAAATGTGGGTACGAAAACGTTTGGCTACGAAAAAAAATTGGGTACGAAAAAAATTGGCACCAAAAAATAATTGGGTATGAAAAAATTTGGGTACGAAAAATTTGGGTAGTAAAAAAATGGGAACGAAAAAAATTTGGGTACGAAAAAAAATTGGGTAAAAAAAAGAGTGGGTACGAAAAAGTTTGGGTACAAAAAAAAAGGGTACGAAAAAAAATTTGGGTACGAAAACATGTGGGTACGAAAAAAAATTGCGTACGAAAAAAAATTGGGTACGAAATAAATGGGTACGAAAAAAAAAATTGGGTACGAAAAATTTTGGGTACGAAAAAAAATGGGTACGAAAAAAATGGGTACGAAAAAAAAATTTGGTAGGAAAAAAATGGGTACAAAAAAAATTTGGGTACGAAAAACATTTGATTACGAAAAATATTTGGGTACGAAAAAAATGGGTACGAAAAAATATGTGGGTACAATGGGTTCATGTTAAGGTTTTAGCATGGCGGACGCCGGATGGCGAAAAGACACTTCATGACACAATGAGCTTGCTATGACAAAACCTCAGGTTTTGTTCGAAAACAGCCAAGCTCATATGCATAAATCAGTGAGTAATAGTACTTATACTCAATAAAAGCTAGGCACAGCGTATAAAATCAGAACCACTGGGCTGAATCTGCTGAAACTTGGTCGCATTATAGATTATGATTAAACATGCTACAGAATGAGCGCTTCTGGACCTGACAGCGTAAAACATTAACCGATAATGGACAGCACAAAATGGGTTATTTTGTACAAAAAAAGAGTAAACTTCAAGTGGCATTTGATGACTTTTAGACATCAGAAAGTTGCAAATGTTTAATATTCTGCACACTTCGACTTGTTTTTTGTTTTTTTTACAAATTTAGAAGCATTTATCCTTGGGGTGTATATAAACCCTGTTATTCAATGTCAAAAATAGCTAAGCAGCAATTCCCCTTTAACATTATTCCTTATATTTAATGGTATTGTTTAAAAAGATAACTGTGTATATTTAATCATAATGGCTCCGTATTTCACACTTGATAGGCCACTGCTGGGGCTTGAACCCAGAACTCATCTCACATTGTAAGATGCATTTTTCAATTAAACTACAATGACTGTATCGTGTGAAGTGGAGCCAACATACACCCACATAAGTGAAAAAATCATTACGTCGATATATTTGTCCTGGGCGTTTCCCAACATGTCGCATAACTGTTTACAACAAAAGATGTATACATAGATAAATATACATACATGTAAATGGTGAAAAAATGAACCATCTATTTTTAATTTTTGCTTCATATATACACATTTCCTAGCCATGATTTATAATTATATCATGTTGAAATCATTTTTAGACAGAATATTACTGAAACTGCAATAAACAATAAGATGAATAGATATAATGTTTACTTTTATCTAGTACAATGAACAAATGTTCTTCCGATGCCATTTTCACTAAGGTATAGGTATTGAATCCTGATATATATACGACTAAAAATGAACATCTAAACAGCAGTATTTTACATGAAGAGTACTCACAAAACCACAACAATAATACTCAATGAATGGACTGTCCGAAATCCGAAAAATATGTACACTACAATAACAAGACGTTAATACAAAATATGCACGTTAACATTATTCAAGATATGAAAGCAATATATCAAGGGATATAGGAAATATTTGGGGTGGTACGCACACTTTAACAAAGAGTCAGTGTGCAAATTTCACTTTTGAAACCACTAGCCCGTTCGGGCTACCAGATGGAATTTTTCACTAGCCCGAACCAAAGTTTACTAGCCCGAACTGTTTATCACAAGTTTTTAAAATAAGTTTATATTTTTGCGGTTCTGGGTAGATTTTAATGCAGGTAGGGTGTAATTGATGAGGATTGCAACTAACAGTTGATCCCAATTAACTGGAAATGTTATTATAATATTTCAATGACACAATACGATTATAATATTTATGTATGACGATATTCGTCAATCAATACCTTACATGCAGTCAAGATGCAAAGGTTTATATCCAGTCTGTAAATAATTTTAGATGTCAATTGTCCCAAATTTGAAATCCGAAACATTTAGCCGAAAGTCTTAGGCCGTATGATAAAGCGAATAGAGGGCAGTGTCTCCTCCCCCTAGCTTACTGTTTTTTTTATAGTCTTTCTAGGTCCAATTCTGGTGAGTACAATGTGAAAAATTATCAACCAGACCATCCGTAACATCGCATGTGTATTCATCATTCTAGATATTTTTTTATCAAGAATGTCGAAAATAAATTAAAATCGACAGATAATACCGTATCCGGAAACAACTGTCCAAAAACAATCAATGTAAGTCCTTGCACGTGAAATAAAATATGCATAACGTTTGACTGCCAAAACTGAAAACCAGTAAAAAGTAACCAAGCAACTACGCTATCAATATATAATTTGGTTGACATATTCTATTAAAATATGATATTGCAATGCGTTAATTCGTCAATAGATCATTACAAATCCAAGATGGCGGACATTTAAAACATTTGTAGACTTGTATGGTTTTCTGAAAGTACAGCAAATTGAACAACCTGGGTAGATCCGCATTTTATTTGCACGGTATCAAAAAAAAAATGTCATTCAAACTCTCGTCATGTCAACATAATCGGAAGGGTGAGGAAACGCGATAAGAAGCTAAATAAACCCTCTAAGGTATGGTTCAAACGATGGATGAAAATAATATTTTTGAGCATTTTTAATTTCAAAAGTTCGAAAAATCAATAGCCCAATCGGGCTAGTACCCATTGAAATTCAGTGGCCCGAAACAAGATCAACTAGCTCCAGGCTAGTGCGAATTTCGAACATTGTAGAGTTATCAATAATATGCATATTCTACATGGAAAAAGTGTCATAATTCTTATAAAATGCAAGTGATACAGTTGTCTGCCAAGACTTGTATTTAGGTTAGGGTCATGTTGGTTAAGAAATATGCAAAATATGGAAGCAATATGTCAAGGGACATAGGAAATATTTGGGGTGGTACGCAAACTATAACATTTGCACGCTAACGCCAATGCCGGGGTGAGTAGGATAGCTCCACTTTATATATTTCATATATAATAGTCGAGCTAAAAAGTAAATATACTATATTATTAACAACAAGCTTACCTCAATCACAACTTTAATGCAATGCTTATAACAATAAAGTTACAATGATATTTCATTGATTAAAACTAACTTATTACTATTGGTTGCCCGCACAGGCAACCATCTTTAGTATTTTGGTTGCCCAGATAAAGAATAACGAGCCCAGAAATATGTATATGTGTATATTATACTTTCTTTTAATAAAATAATAGATAATTAAATAAATTTGCTGACATTGCACTACTCAATGTTTGATGTTTTATTATGAGCCTGAATTTAATTATTTCCTATTCCTAAATAATGAATGTTATTTAACTAGTATTGATCCATTGTGGTCAATTGTTATTCAATTTTTATTGCACTGAATTGTTTTAAGCTTTAAAAAAAACAAGTTGCCCGGCCGGACTATCAACTTTGGAAATTGAACTGCCCAGGCCAAAACTACTTGTCCTGGGCTCACGGGAAACCACTAATTTTCATCCCTGTATACCCTTTCATTTTCTGTTCTTCCATCCTATTCTCAAAATGAATTTTAAACCACAATACTTTATAATAACATTTGTATTGAATGCTAACCATATTATGACCCAAAAAACAATTTTACAAACCCGTAATCCAGTCGCAGCGAGTTTTTTTATTTAGTTTACCATTATCAGTGTTCTCTGTAAGACCGGCAGCGGGCCATTTCGCCGGTTACATTTACTCTAGACGCCAACTACTTTCCCCAAGTATATCAAGTAAAATGTCACAAATGCTTTAGTTTTACTGCATTGTTGCTGGCCATATAACTGGCTACTCAAATTTGTTTGGAAAACACTGAATTATGCATGACAAACACACAAAACTTAAAATCTTAGATTTGTTTTTAAAATAAATTGACACTTCCAGCTTGTCGCCATTAAAATCCAAAGATTCAAATAATTTTCCACGAGATACGTCAACAATTGCTTAATCAAATGAATGAAAAATAAAAGTAAAGAAAGCCGGATTTTACATAAATTCCAGGTTTATAAACACAACAAGATAAAGGTACCTTGTAGTCGGTGAGATATAATAATAATACATTTAGTAAGGCTCGTACCCTGGGTACGGTAAATATACTAAAACGTACCCGGGAATTTTAACACTTAATCGGTTGTTGTCGGCTATTTTGTACAAATATTAATATATGGTCACATTTATGTCAATTTTCTGTTCAATGGCATTTATATTATCAAAACTCATTGTTAAATCATTAATGTGATTTAATTTTAAATCTTAAATTGTTAAAAGTCGCATCATTGTATGACGTCGTCAAGTATAATATTTTCCGCGACGTTGCACATTAACTTTTTACCGCCATAGATTTTTTTAAAGAAACATTATTTGGTTTGCGAGGTCAGGGGTCAGATCAAAATTCCAAATAGTGCAGGGTCGCACATAATGCTCATAGCTACCATGTGTTTAAGTTTCATGGTTCTAGTGCTTATGGTGTAAGAGATAGTGGCTAGGACAGACGGACAGACTGATGGTGGAGATAACCACAATGAACCTGTTAACAGCCAACTAACGCTGCCAACAAAGCACAAGCTTTACGTGTCAGGATGTGGCACTATCTATACAAACTGCATAAGAAATAACAAGACGCTTAGGGTTTGAGGGACACCAAACCTGATTATGAGTCTTCCACACCTTAAGCATCTTAACCCTTTGCATGCTGGGAAATTTGTCGTCTGCTAAAATGTCGTCTGCTGAATTTCTAAAATTAGCATTTTCTTCGATTTTTTATCAAAGAATACTATCAGAATAGCAAACAGTTTGGATCCTGATGAGACGCCACGTTGTGTGGCGTCTCATCTGGATCCAAACTGTTTTCAAAGGCCTTTAAAATTCGGTTCCCGCACTGAAAGGGTTAAATATACTTATTTGCTTGTGTACATGTACCTGATAATAAATTATTATTATTACCTGTTTTGGCATCAACAAGCTTTATCAATTGGCCCTCAAATTTTGCACATAAACGCTACACGATCAACCAATATGCCTTTTCATTTCAAGTTGGAAAGCAATTTAGCCCTTATTCGGCCATAATAGGGTGGAGGATCAATTTAAAATACAACTATTCCAGATACAAAAATATTAATTCATTTATTTAATGCACTTATTTTCTTCTCTTTTGCTACGAAATGACCAGTCATATTTTGCACTAGCAGATGATATTTCTTTTTTTACATATGAAAGGTAAAAAGAAATTCAAGCAGCATTTTATAATATAAATTTAAAAATGCACTAAATCATGCACTTAAAAACAATATTATTGTGATTCTGTTATTTATAATCATATTAATAATGCCTCATTTTTCTCCATTTTATGGTTTACTATCTATTTTTCCCAATTTTATGGTTTATCTTGCTTATTTTCTGAATTCAAAAGGCACTGGCTTAAAAAAGCTGTCTATGCATGTAACTGTATATTGAAATCTCATTATGAGTGATTATAAATGCATGATAAAATTCTAACATGTTATGTTATAGATAAATCTATATTGTTGGTAATTTTTCCTAAACATTATTAGCCACCGTTGTGTTCAAACATATTTTTTGTTTTATTAATGACGTTGTTTCACAGATTACTGTAACAGAGCTACAGATTAGGTGCGCATTTGTGTAAATACCCAATGTAAAATTGCCGATTACGCATAGAAAAATAAAACCATGCGTTCCGAAACCCAATTGAAATTGTCGATTAGGCATATCATATTTTTCCTTTGCATATTGAGTAAATCTGTCCCGGAAATACCCTCGTCCGAAATACCCGGATTCTTTCCGCTTTGTCCAAGCGCTTTCAGTATACGTGTTATTGTTGTGAAAATGTAGATGTTAATGTTATACTTGTTATGTACAAACTGACTTAAAATAAAATTTGTATTTGTATATTTGTATACCATGTGCTCAAGTGTTTTCAAATTCAGAATGACATTTCCCGGTATTTTAGAATATTCTGGCTTGTGTTGTTAACAAATTGTAGTGTAAATACAAACTCAAAGTAAATATTTAAAACTACCCGATTCACACTGAAATCAGTTTTATAATCCACCAGACGTATGTTGTTAATCACAAATAATAGATTTCAGAAAACAAAGGCAATGTTTACAATATTAGCAAAAGATGTCAAGGATGATCCGACAGTATCCAAATGAAAACTAGTCTTGGACAAAGCGACAATGGCTTCAAAATTGTGAATTTCAGACTGATGAGAGTTATTTTCATCTATTGTTAGATGCATTTGAAACATTTAAACCTTAAAACATTCCTCGATGCAGTAATTTATATTCATTCACCAATATATGTAGAAATGTATCCAAGAAAATGAGTATTCTTTGATTTATAGCGTGACATAAATATGTAACGACTCTGGTTGACTTTCGATACAGAGTTGGCTTCAGAGTACAGGTATGTCAATACCATATAAATTGTACGCTGAAGTTTCTTTAGCTAATATTTTTCTAATGTTGACAGACCATTGACATTGCTGGGGTTTGTTGATTTAAAGACTTATTATCATCACGGGCAGAAAAACATTATTGACATTAAACAGCGCGTCATTAATTAGACTTCAGCTGCACAACTGTATGGTAAAAGGTAAATATGTATCTTAATAATTATGTTGACAACTAGCTTACGTAGCAACGTCCGAAAATATGAAATATCCGACATGTATTTCAATATTTAAAATTCAAGATATAATGACGACTGAACTGTTTTACTTTAAGTAAAAAACGGTAAAACTATGTTGAAAATGAAACACAACAAACTAAATACTTATCTGTTACGGCTAAACGACTAATTATCCCAATATAACACTGTCATTGAATCGCACATTTCAATTATAATTATTCCCCTTGAAAGTTAATGCATATTGATATAACGAATTCATCAAACGTTATCAAACATTAGTAATTTGAATTGCATCGGATTCGCACAATATTATGTGGATGTAAATCCGATCCGGTTGTTGTTTATGTGTCAAGCTCATTTTGTCAGTGACTGAGTGAGATATAATAAATTTCTTCCGTAGTAAAATCTACTGTAAAGTACACAATGATACTTACGTAATTCTGTCGTATCCGTCTGAATAAACATCCGCTGCACAAAATATAGACATTTGTATTAATGATAATTAAACACAATCATATTTTCTGTGCTTATTGAACTAATAACACTGAGTTTCTTTGTCGCGTTACAAGATGGCGGATGTCTAACGCTGTTTGTGAAGTGACGTCACAATGTTTATCTGTGCGCGTGCCCTTTCCCATAAAAGTATTTAAACACAAAATACTCGAAAACTTGATTTTTGCCAGGTATAACGCCTACGCCAACAGGTAGATCGCATTCTGGTCCATATACATGTCAAATTTCAGCAAACGTGTTCGGCCAGTTTTCAAGGCGCCCAAATCGCGACTATATGCCTCAACTTAATGAAACTTAGCCCCCTTTATCATTCGTTCGATTGAACGTCATCAATGATGACGTCCAATACATCACTCATTCCATATTTCCGATGTGCTATCGTTATTTTAGGTAGAACATAACATTTACAAAATGCAATCTTATACTAGAGTTGCGACACCTTAAGGGTTTCGCGGGATGGAATGAGTGGGGAGATGAAATAAAATTGAAAACTTATTTCTTTTTGTGCATTTAATGATGGTAACCAAAGTTCTCGCAAAAAATTAATATACAAATCACATGATGGTAACCATTATACTCGCAGACATGTTTATTTTTTCGAGGCCGTTCGATTAGCTACCTTAAAAAGTAGAACTTCAATTCCCATTACAATAATATTAAAAACGTGAAAATAGCAAACAACTGCAGTGTGTCGGACATCCCCATCTTAAACACTATCGACTAGCATTAAGCCTTTTTCTTTGTCTACAAAATTCTGTGTATTTTATTGAAACATCATTATAGCGTTGCGTTCAAGATAGTGTTGAATTCATTTTGCAATGCAATCAGCGCTTTGATTTTATATTACGAAATGTACTTCGCAGTACATTGTGTGACGTCATTTCGGTGACGAAACACAATGGTTTTATTTACACTCTCTGGCATTAAAGGACATGTCGTTGTATTTTTTATGTGTAAACTATTTGTTTAAAGCATCGAACGAATGCAAAACGTATTTTGGATTGTGTGTCCATCATGCATAAATGTAAACATAGATAGGAATACAATACAATTGTGTGGTTTGAACTAAGTTTCAATAAAGACATGGATTAATACAGATGAAAGTGCATATCGTTTCAAATTGTTTGTTATAAACTTTGGATTAAAGTAGTCAACTTATTGTTACAAACATTGGATTTAGGTAAGCGTGACGTTTATACTAAATTAAGTTTTTTTTATAACTCTTGTTAAAGCTGAAATTGAGTCATCAAATTTCGCTACAAAACGGTGTCAGTTGCAATAGCTATTTTAATGTGCTATGTGAAATTATAATTATGTTTGATTATTTTGTTTATTTGTTACGCACTTAATGCTGCTAATGATGTGTTGCTCACGGCAAGCCTCGCCGTGTAAACCTTTCTTCAACTCGTCGGACAAATTCAAGTACACGTGATACTTACATTGTATTTTATTTTTTCTGTGTATTTGATGATGGTAACCAAAGATATCGCAGAGATTTTAGTATACATGAAACTATTTCAATTAATGCTATTTTGAGAAGTCCGTCACCACTCTATCGTTTGTTATTGTGTATATCATACTATTTTGCTCCACTATATAAACATTTCTCAAAACCGGCTTTCCGTACTTTTATTTTGCATGCAACTGATTGCGCAATTTATGACGTATGTTGTGTGACGTAATTTATTTGTCAAAACAAACAATTTTAAGTTAAATTATCTGTGTGTTTTTAACAGTTATTTATTTGTTTAAAGCATCGAACGAAAGCAAAAACGTATTTCGGATTGTGTGTTTATCAAAAATAATTGTAATTGTTATATTATATTGGATTATTGTCGTCATTAAGGTAAGCGTGTTGTTTATACTAAATTGATTTGCTGCTCACGTTTATTTATTGATTCAATAATTAAACCCTAAATTAATAATGTATTTGTCTCATGATTATCATATATATTAAAGATATTATCGGATAAATAGAATACCATGTTAATACCAGTGTGTACTTACATTTATCCGACACGTCTCGGAAAGCCTCGCCGTGTAAACCTTTCTTCAACTCGTCGCACACAATAACTTAGATTTATGTCATGAATTTCTAAACAACCACACTCGATCTGCACAAAAGACATGCATGTGTACTTCGTATTGATATTCAAACACAAATATTACGTCGTTGTTTATAGATTTAACGCCTAACTGTATATATATTGAATTAATAACGCGTAACGTCAGTTTCTTTGTTTCGTAGCAAGATGGAAGCTAGCCTAAGCGCTTTCATGACGTGACGTCACAATGTTTATCTTTGCGCGTGTGGTTTCCCATACAAAATATTTAAACACAAAATACTCGAAAAGTTGTTTTTTCCCAGATATGACGACAACGCCAACAGGTAGATCGCATTCTGGTTCATATACATGTCAAATTTCAGCAAACGTGTTCGGCCAGTTTTCAAGCGCCTCAAATCGCGGCTATATGCCTCAACTTAACGAAACTTAGCCCCCTTTATCATTCGTTCGATTGAACGTCATCAATGATGACGTCCAATACATCACTCATTCCATACTACACTACAATAAAAATATGTATCTGGCCAAAGAGCAAAAGGTTCTATGGACTCATGGTTACTGCTGACACTGTTATTTCTAAGCGTTTTTTTCCTTAGGACAACAGTCGATGACGTTTTAATTTCTGTATTCACTTTCAATTAAAACATGATACAATTAATTCATATAATCAACAGACTGTGAATTTGTATTGTCGCAGTGTCATCAGACATTCAGTACCTGCGTAAAATGTATATTTGTCATTGTGTACGGTTCATGCATTATTGGAACGAAAAAGAGCACCTAAATTTTAATAAGACAGTCAACGAAACACATTAGATCAAAGTTGTTCAACGGCACGAAGCAATTACTATGAAATACATTTGCAACAAAACGACGGTCGGTGAACGATTGAAGAATCGACCGATATCAGGGCACTTGAAATTGAACGCTTGCGTCGTGGAATTAATTTGTGTACTCTTTTCTTGTCAGGTGCATATCTAAAAACTAGAAGAGGCATAAACATGAAATTTAAAGTGATAGTTTGGGAATCTTTCACTGTTGAATTGAGCTGAAACGAACTAACAGAACAAAAGTAATAGTAAAATAATGTGGTAGCTGACCAATTATCTGCAACTCATCTTGCTACCAGTCGTTTATAATAAATATATATTACATTTGATATTTAAAATTATTGTACAGTCCTCTTAGCCTTGCTGAACTGTCTTTTTATTAGGATCGGAGTTAATGTTTGTGCACTGTGTCGCATGAACAAATCTGCACTAAAACTAAATTGAGATTCACATTGTACATCGAATCATTTCGGTCGTCAGTTGTCAAAACGAAAGTAGGGTTGATATTCAAATGCATTACTTTTTCTCTTTCCGGGATATTGTTTTAGTATGTTGATGTTGCATTTACAAATATAAGTGAATATGAAAACAAAACACCAAAAATAAACAACGGTTGCGATAGACACCTATAAACATAGCATAAACTGTTAGATGCGTATTATATCACTTAAAGAGATATGTTAATCCCAATAGGAACATTTTCAGTGCAAAATATCTATAACCCTTGCTGAAAATTATTTTAGAGGTGTTGTCCTTTTAGTAGTTTTGTAATTAAATTGTTTCTGGGAGCTTACGTTGAAAATTCAACAGGAAGTAGCCTGCTCTCGTTGAGTGCATGTGTAGGGCATAACACGATACCTCTTGTTGACACATGTTTTAAGCTGATTCCGTTTTCCGTTTTTCAATTTAAAATTAACACGGAGTATAACTGTAAAAGGTATCCTTTTTATACGTATTAGGTGGGTAAATCTGATCTAAGATATTTGCAGTTCACAGGGGTCATACCACTTGCTGCAATGTCTGTGACCTTTATAGGGACATGTTCACATTTTGAAAGCAAAGCAATTTATAGACATACACTTCAATAAGAAATGTGACATAATTTCTGAAAGACAATAGTGTAGTGTTTATATGTGCCTGCAACTGTTTATAGATATATTGTTTATGTTTAACTACTTTCTTAATTACTTAAATTAAGTACACCATTACATGTTTTCCCATGTTTAATGACACTGGAATTGACAAAAGGGGAACGTATCTTGGTCATGGTGCATTGAAAAAAATAATTAAAGATTGTAATTTTTTTATCGAAAAAACATCACTAATACTAGGCTAATTTTATGAATGTTAAGCTAAAGGTAATGTTAAACCAGTATTCTGTGTGGGTTATTAGTTTTCGTTGATTCCGTGGTATGACCGATCCACGAATATTACACAAACACATCGAAAAATGACCGAGGCGAGTTCCTTTTTTCCAAAATCAGAAATCCACGAAAAATAGGATTTTACAGTGTTACCAATGAACAATGTAGCGTGCTGCGTATCACGGAAATAACGTTTCTGTTTCTAACAGGTGCATCGTATTATATTTTTATGTGGAGTGCAAACATGATGTTGTTACTGAAACATTTGTTCATATTAAAAAGAAAAAGAAATAATAAAACCAATTATAAACATTTGTAACGCTTTCTGCGCAGATTGAGTGATGTTAACATGCCGATAACAAGGCTAGGTTGGGAAAGTCACCCGCTGATAACAGCGGATGACTTGCCTTATTTAGCCATGTTAGAGGTGTTGATGAAACACATTACGATAATTATATGTGTTTTGAATGTTTGGTGTATTAATGATATTAAAGACAGTAAAAACACAACTAATAGTATTTTGGACGAGGTTTTGATGACGAAAAGAAAACAAAAATAGGAATACAATTCTACTGATATTTGAGTGTTTGGTATCTTACTATTTAGGTACATTCATAAATTTTACTGAGTGTTTTAAATGAAACAATGAATATTTGGTTGGTAAAGCCCTCATGGTCATCAATACATAATTGTTTAAATGCAATGACATTGACAGAAAACCAAAGTTTTTTTGCCAGTTGTTTGACATTTTATGGGTACATAATTGAATAATACTTACATACGGCCGTATGGGGTTTCATAATGTCACATGATATTGAACGCATACATTTAAATTGTGCAAACGAATTCTGCAGGTAAAACAAATACACGGTATGCAACAGGTTTTGTAAAATTCTCAAATAATGACAAATTAATATTCTCAACAATGAATATAATGCAAACTGTCTACAAACAAAGCTTTAAACGACTGTAATAAAGCTTATACAAATGGATCATCAGATGTGAAGAACATGTTAAATAAAGTTTTATTGAATAATGTATTTGAACAGATAGACTCTGTGCGATATAAACATTGATTATCGAGTTCACAGGTAAACATGTTGGCAATTTAAAACAATATTTGTAAGGTACAATCAATTTGTGTTCTGGGTTACATATGAGCCGTGCTCTGTGAAAAAGAGGTTTAATGCGTATGCGTAAAGTGTTAGCCTGTGCAATCCGCGCAGGCTAATCATGGACGACACTTAAAGCCTAAACTGAATTTTTGCTCAGAAGAGACTTTCTGTAAACGAAAAATACCTTAATAGCGGAAAATGTCGTCCCTGATTAGCCTGTGCGGACTGCACAGGCTAATATGGGACGACATTTTACGCACATACACAGACCCCCCTATTCACAGTTCACGGCCCATATGTATACAGATTGTAAAACGTCTTTCGAATCAAATCTGGCAGATGCGCCCGGCAGATGCGCCCGGAATAAAATACAACTATATGAACGTATTTGTGTATATTGTAATGACTTTGATTTATTATACAAATACCAAATGTGTAAGTCGCATATAAAAAAATAGTTTTCAAAAAATTTCAAACGTAATTTAATTTATCAAGAAAGCTTTTGTTATAAGAAATACGATTGCGTCTGCCCGCCCGCCTGTCCGTCCACCCGTAAAATACAAACATCCACTCCAAATTTTGTGTTTGTGTTAGTATTATATAATGTAACGGTGAAAATGGGATAAAAGGAAATACAGTGATAAGTGTAACGAGGGTTTATTGAGAATGATGATATGAAGATGATGATAATTATGAGCAGGAGTTTATAGTATTTTGGTAATAGATAACAATGCATATATTCACGAAGTAAGCGCTTGAAGCTTTATGGAAGACTAACGAAATAATTTGATGCATTTACCATTATCAATAATATTCGCACCTGCTCTGGTCGTTCAGTCGAGCGTGTCCGTTTAGTATCACTTCGTAAAAATGGACTTATTAATTGACACCTAATATAATTGGTTGGTTACTATCACCCCCTAACAAGTATAGTTAATGTCATGTGATCAACATCGCCCACAATCTCTACATTGCTTCTTCTCCCCACTCACATCGGTAAATGACCGACAAAAATTTGAAAGATTCTCTTTACCAAAATCAGAAATCCACGAATTCATTTCTCCACGAAGTGTCTTTTTTAGAAACACCACGAAGTGTAATGCCAACGAATATAAATAATTGTCCAGTATTATTCATGGGCATGAAACTTTGTGGCCAACGACTATTGCAACAAAATAACCGCATTTAGCTTGTTGAGTGAAACATTATCTACCGTATGTGTGTGTTTTTCGTAGTTAATGAGATACTTCCGTGCCTAAAGCTGCATTAAGTATTTTATAAAATACAACTGTCCGAAAATTAAGACTCTTTAGTATAAGGGGCCCAACTGGCGCCCTAAAAGCAGAGTCTTAAAATATTATTATTTAGGCCTAAAAAGAGGGTGTCCGAAAATTAATAGGGTCCGAAAATGTAATCCATTTATGCCTAGCGTCTAGAAAAAAGCCTTGTCAAACAGCGTACATCCAGCTAAGACGCCCAATGATGTGGCGTCTCGCCTAGGTCTGCGCTGTTTGCTTAAAAATATAGAAATAAATATACTAGACATCCCTAATTTTGGAAATACATTGATCCAATTTAGAAGGATGGGAGAGTTCACTACGCATAAATGGGTTATTAATTAATCACAGTATCACTGTTAACTGAACCTGCACAATGAGCAACAGAATGAGACCAGTGCATGAGCCAAGCATAGCAAACAAAAGTCTTATTTTGAATGAAACATTATTTCTATGACTTTGTCAAATACAAAATAATCGTCGTTTTATCGTTGTTGATTGATCAATAAAATCTGGTTGGCATGTTGATGTTTGGATATTTAATATGTTTTATATTTGGAAATTTAGAGATCCCTGCCCTTGGTTGTTATCGAAAAACAACACGTAATCCAAAATCTCGTACAATTGATATGTGAAAGCGTCAACGAATACACGAAATTGTATATCAGTTACAACACAAACTCATAAAATTGATAATTGGTTGAGTTCTGTAGATGTACCGATAATATGTACTTCGGTATGAACTTTACTTTGATGTATTTATTGTCTGCATTGGTGTTCAATAAATTACGAGCCCATTGACAAAACTGAAAACCCTAATCCGGCTATAAACAGCAATAAAATGTTATAAAACGTTTTTTCTGCAGCATTTAAACCCAAGGGCGGCTGTCGCTGTTTTGGCAACAATATAAACAGATCCTCATACGAGTGGATTTAAACCCTAGGGGTGGTATTCCAGAAACACCTTAAGTCATTTCTTAAATAATTTCACTTAAAGTCAAAATTACAATGTTTTGCTTTTCTTTACTAGATAAGGAATTACATGGTTCTTTTGGTATTCCTAAAATAAAAATGACATAATGTTGGTATTTTGATGTTATTCTTGATGCCAAACTATTGCAATAGGAATTGAAATACTTAAGAACATTTCCCAATTTAGGGATAAGAATAAACAATAACTTAAAATGCTTCTGGAATACGACCCCTGGAGACCGAAATCCCAACAAGAAATATGCGTGCCGGCTTATAAACGGTTAAATATGTATGTGCTGAATTTCATTTTATTGCCAATCATATCCTATCATTACCCGTTAGTTGAGGCTTTCCTCTTTGAGAATACAAGTTTAAATGCGTTTAAATGCGTTTAGTTATACTTTACAAGTTTGCTCGCGAAAATTTATTAATTTGTTGAAATGAATGATACCTGACAAATGGATATTCCATAGTGGCTCTATTTTTTCTTAAAAGTTTTATTGTTTTGATATGACCAAAGTATTTGTGTTCAAGATTTAAATCCGAAACACATACCTTACTTCAATTGTCATCAACGTGTCTCCCTCATTTCTACTTTTGCATGTCTGACATTTGGAAATAAATATCGAAATTGTAAGAGATAGATAATGTACGCACGTGTTGTTATTTACTGTCGTTTTATGGAAACAGTTCAAATAACAATCTGTAGTTATAATTACGTTGTAAACACACATCAGTTGATCACTTATTTTTCAAAATAACATATGATGACATTCGAAAATGTAAGTATTTTTGTATAAAAAGTTATAAATAAAATTTTGCGGATTGGATGCCGATTTTTTTTTCGATATTTTTTTGCCGCGCGTTGTCTGCGCTAAATAGAAGTTTTCTTACATGATACAACTTGTTCCCCTGTTTGTGTTGGCTTTCAGTACGGCCATTTCTACATCATTCTGCGGGATTTCATTATTGAGAGGCCAGGCGAGGAGCCAGCATGGGAGAAAATTGTGCAAGTAGAATGTTTTGTAACGATTATCTAGTTGGTGTCATTGTTAATGTGTATATTATTTGTGTTTTTATGTGTGGAACTGATGTGGTATTTTCCCCTTTTAAATTTATGTGATTACCACCGCTTAAAACATCGTTCCTGCGACTTTCTATCTAACCCGTGAGAACAATTTTGTAATCCAGTGCAACTAAGAAAGTTCTGGTACTGAGAAGCTTCGTTACGACATACCTAGCCCATCGGAATGCACGTTGTATAGCGTGTGTTTACGACATACCTAGCCCATCAGAATGCACGTTGTATAGCGTGTGTTTACGACATAACTAGCCCATCGGAATGCACGTTGTATAGCGTGTATTTACGACATACCTATCCCATCAGAATGCACGTTGTAAAGCGTGTGTTTACGACATACGTAGCCCATCAGAATGCAAGTTGTTTAGCGTGTGGTTACGACATACATAGCTCATCAGAATGAATGTTGTATAGCGTGTGTTTACGACATACCTAGCCCATCAGAATGCACGTTGTATAGCGTGTGTTTACGACATACCTAGCCCATCAGAAGGTTACAGTATACTAAATACTTTTGGTGTTCAATGCTATACCCTCTAAAAAATGGAACATTATTTATTTGAAGACACAATTCTCTGTATGGGCACTTGCCATGACTTTATTTTTGGATGTTTCTGTGTGCATGTGTTAGGGAAAACATTGTTGTATACTACAAATTCAGTGTTTTGCTTTTAGGTTGGAGACTACATGAGACTTTGACAGTTGGCGGGAAACCATCATCCACTGGAGAGAAGCCGGTAAAAAGATAACAATAAAACAGTGACCGCTGATTTGCATAGAGTTCTTTCTTACATACTGCATGACCTATCTTTTTTATTGTTAAAATCAATTTGTCTTGGAATGCTGTTTAAGAAAAGGTATGGTAATGAGGGTGTCTACGCGCAAAAGTTTGACTTTATTTTTTGTTAAAGTTATTGCTTTTACATTGAATTTGTTAAGGAAATCTTTTGGTATATTGTAACCAGAATGCACGTTGTATAGCGTGTGGTCACGACATACACAGCCCATCAGAATGCACGATGTATAGCGTGTGTTTCCGACATACCTAGTCCATCAGAATGCACGTTGTATTGCGTTTGTTTACGACATACCTAGCCCATCAAAATGCACGTTGTATAGCGTGTGTTTAAGACATACCTATCCCATCAGAATGCACGTTGTAAAGCGTGTGTTTACGACATACCTATCCCATCAGAATGCACGTTGTATAGCGCGTGTTTACGACATACCTAAACCAATCAAAATGCACGTTGTATAGCGTGTGTTTACGACATACCTAGCCCATCAGAATGCACGTTGTATAGCGTGTGTTTAAGACATACCTAGCCCATCAGAATGCACGTTGTATAGCGCGTGGTTACGACATACCTAGCCCATAAGAATTCACGTTGTATAGAGCGTGTTTATTAACGCCTAAGTCGATAACACGAATTTTCAAACCGATAAAACGAGTTACAAAATCGAGGTAACAAAATAAATAAAATGTTTATATAACTTTTAATCTTTCTCCTGCTCATGGTGTTGTAATTTGTTATTTCAGAGAACAAGCCAAGTGTGAGTCGGAGTTCGATAATACGTTTGTGTACCATGAGGAACTTACAGACACGATTATCTCTCTTGCCATCGATGTTCTTGGTGAGTTATTAGCAATTATCAGTGTCTTGTTGACTCTGCATTAATGTGGCTGTGGCTAAGCTTTGTAAGTATTTCAAGGACAGAAAAGAGTAACGTTGTACATATTGTGTAGGGAATACAACACTTACAATAATGGTCTAATGTACAATTAAATGGAAAGGAAATGGCGATTTAAGCGTCAATTTTTTTGTTGTGCGTTTCTCTAGCAGAGAGTCAAGTGCTCAATCAAACAGTATTTCGATTTTGCACCCCAGGTCTTCCCCGCGAACCCCTTTTGGAGATGCTGGGGGAATACTTCTTGACCTAATTACAGAAACGCGTGTTTGGCGAAATGCTGCGAAATCTTGGTCACAATATTCTAGATTTCCTTCAAAATCTGGACTCCCTGCACAGGCTCCAAAAGAGGGATTTTTCCGGATGTTGTTGCGCCATCTTTCCGGTGCGATGAAGATTATTCGACCTACAGAATTATCCTGCATCATTTCTCTAAGCGTTCGGGTTTGCATTCTGTGGTGAAAGGTACGTATGTGCGTACATTTTAAAATAATTCTGCTTATGTGACTTAGTAAAAAAGTATTAAAGAGTCAACATCCCAAAGTGTGTTACAATTTTGGACACAGTTTGGCTTTATTAAGGAATGCTAAACCTTAAGAAATAAACAAACTATTTGTATTGTCTCCGTATTGTATCAGCATCAAGGCCTTGCGAGGTCACAGTGGTGTTTTCGACATGGTGTCCGCGTAGCGATCGGCAGGTCGCGGTTCGATATCCACTGGAGCGTTTTTTAGATTTACCCATAGTAACCAATTACTAGTCATAGGAAACGGACTCTATAGCATTTCAAATAAGCCCCAGACTTTCTATGCAATCGAGCTAACATAGATAGGATTAAACTATGGCCTTACTATTTCATAATTTGAAAGTATTTAATTTACTGTATCGTAGTTATTCAAAATTCTACAAAGACCAGCTTAATTGTACATCCTCTCCCTAAAATAAAGTGTCTAATATTACGCTTTAGATGAAATATTATTTATATTTAAGGATAACGTCGACGGTATATCGATTTAATAGTAATGCGTTTTAAAAAAGTCAATTTAATAATTGTTTCGGTAAATTAAGTAACTTTTTAACAAATGAAACGCTTAAACAGTATTAGTACCGATGAATGGTCCGTTTAAAGTCACATTGGTGAATTGCTGTTAAAGGCATGGTTGTTGAAGCGGCAAAGAAGTTCTACACGATGCAGCTGCAGATGGACCTTGTCTCTATGGAAACTATCGAGATCGCAGACGACAACGGAACACGTGAGCATGTGACATTCTGCATTATCGCCAAGCAGATTAAGGTTGGACAGTAATTTGTTCGATCATCGTGATGGGAAAACTGGACTTAATGCATTTGTTTGAAGTGTAATCGCAGATTAGCATGTGCAGTTCGCACAGGCTACTTTAGGATGACACTTTCCGTGTTTCTGGTATTTGTCGTTTAAACAAAGTATCATCTTAGTTTAAATCCAGTTTCAGCGGAATGTTTCTTCCCTGATTAGTCTGTGCGGAATGCACAAGCTAAGCTGGGGCGAAACTTTAGGCACATGTATTAAGCCCTCTTTGCCCACTACGAAGCTCACGTGAATTACATGCAATATCCCGAGCAATTAAATATAACGTTGGCGCATGTGACACAATAATAGAAAGGCTCGGATAAAAAGGCAACGCAGTAAACGAAAATTTATGCTCACAACAGTTCCCTAGTTTGTTTGTCTTTGTTCGGATCGTTTTGGTATTTGAAGATCTTCTATAACATCAAGAATAGATTCGTTTGCAAGCGGAAAATGCGTATGATATTAAATGCTTTCTACATTACTATATGTAATAACGGCTAAAAACTAGAAACCTTACTTGTGGTTAAGAAAAAAAAACAACATCCGAACGTTTTTACGGCAAGTTTTGTGCGCATTTAATCTTCAACCATTTAAAATCCAAATACAAAGAAAACCGCGTGTACCACACCAGTGATTACCCCATTCTTCATAAAGAACCCATAAAAAAAATTGCCAATCAATGAAAAATGACAAAATTCGCAATGGTCGTCCGAAACATTCTTAAAAGGAAGGCAATGTTTCTAAATTTCTTTCTCAAAGAGCAATATCTGTAAGTGAACAAATAAAATAAGAACTTAAACTGAGCATTCCAGAAGTAAAGAAATGTACACAAATATTCAAAATGTTTATAAAGTACATAAAAATACAAATAATTCATAATCTGAGGATTTTCAAACAATAATCGCTGCACACAATATATAAATTACGACGAATATGTAATAACGCTACTGTTTTTTGTTATAAATTAATTGTTTAAACCCTTAAAGGATCCTATGACGATAGAAGGGCCGCCGACATTTATTGCACAGACGAAAAGCACAGCGAGCGGCAGATTCAAAAGGAGGTACGTGTCTGTAATATCTGTGTCACATTATGGCGGATAGCTCACCAACCCAAACTGGCACTCAAACAAGTGCAGCGACTGCATATAGCCCCCTTTCTGCCAACCCATCATTCGGCGGCCATTACTACCCACCCCGCCTACAATACATGACCCCTCAACAACAAGCTACGCCACCTAATGCACCAAGCCAGTACCACCCACTAAATCAGTACCGAGTACCTTCACCAACAATACTACCACCATGGGCGACAGAAATCATGCAAGATATCAAATTTATAAAAATATCGGTAGCAAAACTAGACAAACTGGAACAACTCGTTGACAGAATAAACGCTCGAGTCGAAAACATGGAAAATGAATCTAAAATGAAAGACACACAAATCAACGATATCGAAAACGCACTGCAGTTCACCAACAGTGAAATGGAACAATCTAAGCAAAAAATTAAAGACATTTGCTCAAGTGTAAAAGTCCTTTCTGATCAGTGTTCGAACACATCATCAATGCTAGCGGACATTAAAACCAAAACAATCGAATTAGAAACCAAACCAGACGACTTAGAAAGCAGGAGCATGAGGGAAAATCTGCTTTTCTATGGCCTCCGGGAAAATCAACAGAAAAACTGCGAACAATTAATAAAACAGGTAAAATAGGAACGTCTCGAGATAGAAGACAATATTATTTTCGACAGGGTACACAGACTAGGTAAACCGCACCTAGGCAAATCGAGACCCATCGTGGCCAAATTCCACTATTACACACAGCGCGAGCAAGTGCGAACAACGGAAATTACAAAGTTTGATATCCTTAAAAACGCAGGCCTCGGCATCGGCGTCCAACAAACCAAAACCGTCCTCACCAAACGAAGTCAGATGAGCGACGTGTTTAGCCGCGAAAAATCAGCAGGAAAACAGGTGAAATGGGCAGGCTCCCGACTCATGGTACGGAACAGCAGTGACCAATTCAGAGACATGGTCAACTAAGAACGGCTGGGGGAACTAAGAACTATCGCTTGGAATGTAAACGGTCTAGTTAGAAAAATTAATGATGAAGACTTTACAAAATTTATTGGTTTAAACATATTTATTCAATCATGTGTTTTACTAAATAATGTACAAGCATCTAAAGTTTATAGGATTGGAACGATAGCTAGGCTAGTAGGGTTCCTTTCCTCAATGGTATATTTACAAAACATAGTAGCGGTATTTCCATTCTAAACACAAAACATTTGAATAATCATTCGAGTTTAAACAAGTTTATATGTATGATTGGAACCAACATTGCTAAAATATGTTGAGACAATGAATTAAGAAAAAGCATATTGCTGGTGTGATTATGATCGAAGAAATTGATTGTGAAAACAAATGTTAAAAATTAGAGAACCGATAGTTATCCTACTCTGAACCTTCCTGAGCCTTCGATGAAAATATGGACTGCATCAAATATTGCATAGTTATCTCTGATTGAAAGATTATCATCTCCGTACAGTAATGTGCGGAGTGATATATCCGTGTATTGTTCTATAGTTCTTACTAAAGTTCATCATATAGCTGCATAAAATGGACAGACCAGTAAAAAGTGAGTAGTGTCCTCTATTTTTCCGCATTAACAAAGTGGCGATGGAACCAGATTTCTATCAAATAAATGTTTATTAAGAGAACTACAATTAGTTCTTAGAGGTGTGTGCAGCACTTGCTGTCTTCGCTTACCATAATAGAACAACGGATTACTACGAGATTTGTTAAGATCGATGGCCGTTTTAAAATCACATATGTTATCAACAAGTTTTGCTTCGTCTGGAAGTGAATTTCAAGCAGCAATTGTTGAGGGCAAGAAGGAATGTTGGTACAGAGAAGTCCTAGTCCGAGCACCACCTAAGTGGGATGAGTTACGCAATGATCTTGTAGATCGCTCGCCAACTGATTGTGGGGACAGTGAGGACAAATATTCTGGACTAAGACCTTTGACCATTTTAAAGAAAAGAATGAGTTTGTGCTTGGACCTTCTTGTGCCAAGAGTTTCCCAGCCAATTTCGTTAGAAAGTAAATTTAAGGACACAAGTCGGGTACAGCCGGAAACAATGCGGGCAGCTTCAGTTTGAATTTTATCTAAATCATTTTTTTCATACATTGTACAACTATCCCATTCAACATCTGCATATTCTAGAATAGGTCGAATAAACGTAAAATAAGATATTTCAAGTGATCTTCGGTCAAGGCGAAAACGAAGTTTTTTAAGAAGGTTGACACGTGACCAGGCCTTTAATTTAATACATTCAATGTGTTGATGCCAGCTTCCATCATTTGACAGAATAATGCTAATGCTAATGTGTGTGACTATTCACTTCGGGAATCGGAGTATCGTACATATTGATAGGAGTATGATAGGGTTTGTTCCTCTTACGCGATATAACAAGTGATTCTGACTTCAATGGATTGAATTTTACCAACCATGTATCGGCCCATTTTGCAATTTTGTCTATATCGCGCTCTAAAACAGCGGCTGCAGAATTAGGATTGTCAACAACGACAAATAAACTAGTGTCGTCTGCAAATAAGTTTATATGAGCTTGAATGTCATTTACAATATAATTTATATATACTAGAAATAATAGGGGACCAAGAATGGAGCCTTGTGGAACTCCAGCCTTGATTTCGGCTAGGGAAGATGATGCCCCGGGAACCACTACCCTTTGACGCCTTTGATACAGATAGTTAGAAAACCAGTTAATGAGTTTATCTTTGATACCGGCGCGTTTCAGTTTTAATATAAGGCCACTATGCCAGACTTTGTCGAATGCTTTGCTTATATCGAAAAAAACACCCTTACTTACAATCCATCATCGAGTGCTTTACAAAACGTGTTGTAAAGGTATGTAAGCTGGTTGACAGTAGAGTCACCTGGCATAAATCCGGATTGAAATCTTGTGAAAAAATTAGTATCACGCAAAAATAAAAAGACGAAAGTTGAATACATGTTTAAAGATTATCCGTTCTAGTACTTTTCCATGGTATTCAGAAGTGAAATTGGGCGATAATTCGAGGGAATGGAAACGTTCCCTTTTTTGAATATTGCACAAACGTTTGACGTTTTCCAATTATATGATAATGTTGACGACGACAAAGACATATTAAAGAGATCACAAAGTGGTTGACTTAGTTCATGAGATGCCTCTACAAGTAATTTGTTATTAATACCATCAGGGCAGCAGGCTTTACCCAAAGGCAGATTCATAAGAACGTTCTTAACTTCGCAAGCGGTTATTACTATAGACGAAATTGTCTGTTGATTTTCAATCGTTGCCAATTCCGGTAAAACGTGACCAGACTCATCTAAAGATGTCTGTTGAGCGAAGAAATTATTAAGTACTTCAGCTTTTTGAAGTTCATCAAAGACCAGTTCGCCAGCGATGTTGACAAGTGGGGGTGAAGTTTTACTAACGTTGACTGTTAGGAAAGATTTCAGGACTTTCCACCAATCACGCGAGGAGTTATTGTTGGATTTTAGTTTGAATGCAAGAGAGTCGTAATAATTTGATTTGGCGAGGCGGACAAGAGAGACTACATCATTACGGAGTACACGAAACCTAGTCCAATTAGATGTGGAATTCGTTGTTTTTAGCTTTCCTATAAGCACGTTTTCGTTTTCGTATTTTTAGTTTTATTTCCGATGAGAGCCATGGCGATTCGGCTGGGCGAACAGTGACCTCTTTGCTTGGTATACAATCAGCTGCAGTGGCAAGTACAATGTTAGTAAGATTTTTTGAGTAAATGTGTTGATATCGTCACTATATACGTTATTCCATTAAATATTTGATAAATTGCTTCGAAAAGAGTCGTAATTCCCTGAGTCGTACTTCCACATTTTACGTTTATTACATAGCGATGATGGTCTTTTAAATTTAAGAATAACGAATACGGGACAGTGATATCTTATAGTTTGATCAAGGAATGGTTCACCAACACCAGAGAAGATGACAGACTCTTTGTTTGAAACAAATATGAGATCAATAATAGATGACGAATTTTCAGTAAAGTGGGTGGGATCCTGTATACATTGGTCGAGTGCAAACTGTTGCGAGATGGAGTCAATTTTACGTTTAGCCTGATCAAGTTGGGTGTTTAAATTAAAGTCGCCCAAAACTATAATGCCGTAAATGCCGGTTTCTATTGCCAGCCCGATTGAGTTCAACTTTACAGAAATAATTGTTATCTGAGTTGGGTGGTCTATAAAAAGTTCCGATTAAAATTCGTTTATTAGAATGAGGTCGAACCTCCAACCAAATTGCCTCAAGATTAGTTATTTTTAGATCTGGTCTTTAGTAAAATGAATACCATCTTTAACATATACAGCAACTCCGTCGTGTGCATTTTGAGTTCGGTCGCGGCGGACAGGTAGGCAAAAACCTTGTATAAATAACTGGTCGTTATTAATGGAATCTGAAAGCCACGTTTCGGAGAAAGTGATGATATCAAATGGTGTTAATTCTGCAGCTAGCAAATCCAACTTATGAAGAAGACTTTGCATATTATAGTGAACTAGCGACAAATTGTGTGAAGACTTTAGAAAATTGGACATATCTAATGATGAGTAACTGTGGGATTCAAGTGATGATGAGGAAACACTAGCTGATGGCCCGGGGTTTGGGTGGATATCACCGGATATAATCAGTAGAAGACAGTGTAGACATAGGCAAAGAGTAGACACAAAAACTGCTGTATTCAATCGAAAAAAGAACACGATATTTTGCATTACTTTGTGACTGGTCGGACTGATACGTATATGAGTCTGTATTGTCAGATGGCACTCGGACATGGAATCAATATTAACAGCCAAAGAATTTACAAACACGGGAATATTAAAGATAGCGACGAGATAAAATAAGGTGATTGCTAGCGGCAAAAAGTAGTTGATGCGCAAGTTGGACATGACAGCTATTCTTGTCTGACCTTTGCTCATGATATACGAAGCCGGAGCAAAATGAACATGTAAACAGGTGTCATGCCAAACAAAATAAACACGAGCAGGGAGTAAACTCTGGGAAGGCTCAGTATGGTCAATATGGTCAAATTATCGGTTCCATGTAGAGAAAAGCATAATAAAAAAAGCAGAAGTACAAGAAATAAGTAAAAAGTGCAAAAGAAAAAATATATTAAGACGTAGATAAGAGTGTAAGGCATTATGCAAAAAGGCCGGTCATTCAACATAATTCGTAAGTGCTGTAATAATTACGTGAAGAGCTTCTTGAGAAGCATAGATGTGGTTAAAGGCATTTGTGGGTGTATTAATGAAAGGAACTGCAACTGTATACATGATAGGAATATACAACGTAGTTAGAAGCGATAGAAAGCAAATTTGATACAGAGTGAATGGTAAAAGTGATACAAATTATGTAATGTACAGACATACACGATCATTATGAACAGTATATAGAAATAAATGATTTTTCTTTTTACAAGTTGCAACAAGGATATCAGCAAGACTGGTGGATGCTGCCCAATGATGCTATGTCGATATATGGGTTTATTGTGTGGAAATAAGTTTGACCTTGAGAAAATCTATTAAAAGCCTTAGTGACCTTGCCCTTGACCCCAGTGACCTCAAACCTCATCAAGAGGTAGAGGTCCATGCAAGGTACCTACAAGCCAAATATGTAAGAGACCGGAAAAGTATTTAAGGCGCTATGTGAAACTGTAACCAAAGTGTGACGAAAAAAAATATTATAAGCCTCAGTGACCTTGACCCCATTGACGTCAAATCTTATCAAAAGATGCCAAATGTGTAAGAGAGCGGTAAAGTATTCAATGCGCTATGAGAAACTGTAACAAAACTGTGACCGAAAATCTATTATTAGCCTGGGTGACCTTGACCTTGACCCCAGTGACGTCAAACCTCATCAAAAGGTAGAGGTCCATGCAAGGTACCTACATGCCAAATATGTAAGAGATCGGTTAAATTGTGAAGGCGCTATGAGAAACTGTAACAAAAGTGTGACGGAAGGAAGTACGGAAGTACAAACTGGCAACTATATGCTCCCCATATATATATATATAGATATATATATATATATATATATATACGGGTAGCACAAAAATAATACCTTATTCATTATTGGATGCAAAGCACAAGCGACACAAATTTAAAAGAAAGACATGTGTTTACAACATACAGTACACCTATGTAATACGATAATATGTTCATACATAAATTAGGTGTCAACTGTTATAATAAAGATATTGCAGTTGTTTACACCATGCTAGACAACAATTTAGGAGGAACTAACCGTTCAGATATACAAATGATTACAAAAACGCTAACAAAACGGTTCACATGAATAGACAGATATAAAACGTTATAGAAGATATTAATCCATTAACAAAACAGATCTTATAAGTCCGTCCGAATTAACAGTATTATTATAAGGGATTAACTATGAAATCAATACAATAAATAACAGCAGAGACAAAGAGTATTTTATATGGTATTATAAACTTCCAGTTTCACAGACCCTACAAAAAATGTAGAGTCCGTATATGGAAGCGATGGAGTGTTCAACAATTAATTGTCATACATATTCGTTATAATTTATATACTTTGACAATCCAAAACTAGCAACCCTCCAGAAACAAAATGAAGGGTCCGCATATGGAACATACATAGGCAATGTAAAATTCTATTAGAGTCTGCATTTTTCCACCACAAGAAAAAAACAACAACACAGATATAAATGAAATGTTAGTGATAGTTTTACTTCGCGTTGCCCCATCATTGAAAAATTTATAATAATTGGAGCATCATAATTTCAGTTATAAATTTGATAACGCTAGAGAACTAAATAACATCATTCTATAAAAATGTGCATATAACACACAACAACAGACACTATAGATGAAATTGTGTAATTTAAATGAGCTGTGTTATAAGTTACATACTGTATATTAATTATTAATAATAAATTTTATTAAAAAGTACGATTTAATATTACTATCAGAAACATGGACTCATTCAAAACTAAATACTTATTTAGAAATAAATGAATACATTGGTCACCATCTTTTTGGCAATAATAAGTCATTGAACAAAAAAGGGTCGCTTTAGTGGCGGTCTTAGTGTTTATAACCATGAGAAATTTAAAAATTACATATCTATTGTAGAACAAAATAGCAATGGTATATTGTAGATCAAAATAAAGAATGACATATTATCTTATAACCAAGATCTATTCATTTGTCTGTGTTACATACCGCCAACTAACTCTAAGGTTAATATAGGCAAAGATTTTGACTTTTTAGAAGAAATCGAAAAAGGAATAGAACGCTATGAACCTCTTGGCATTACTTGTATTGTTGGCGACTTTAATGCTAGAAATGAAACTCTCTCCGATGTTATAAGCTCTGATATGTACCTAAATGTGACGGGAGACTGTGCAAATGATGATAACGAAAATATTGACAATTTGCCTTTTCGTAATAATCTTGATAAAGTGATAGATAACCACGGGCACAAATTAATTTCACTATGTTAATCAACAAATCACGTTATAGCAAACGGACGATTGAAAAATGATAAAATTGGTCAATATACTTTTACATCACTACGCGGTCTCAGCGTCACAGACTATTTGCTAGTAAATATAAACTGTGTTCAACTTGTACATGATTTCAGTATACTGAATTGGAATAACTTTTCAGATCACGCCGCCATACATTTTTCATTCAAATTAAATGAATACACAATAAAATAAAAGTGCAATACAGAAAATCACACAGAAACTAAATTGATTTTTAACCAAGAATTAGCGCATGTATTTCGTGAATTATTAATCAATAATATAAATAAACTAACGGATTTTAATAGCAGCAATGCAACAGATCAGGTAAAACTGCTCACAACCTTCATGCATGAACAAGCAACACGGGTTTTCAGAAAAAACTTTCTTTCGCAGTCACAACGCTAAACCGCAATCAAAACCCCCGTGGTTTAACAAAGACTGTCACGTAGCAAAACACGAATTTAAAAATGCACGTAACGCCTTCAACCGCAATAAATCAAATGAAAACAGAGTATATTTTTCGAAACGGAGAACCGTTTATAACAAAATAAGAAAGTATGCAAAAGATAAATGCAAAATAATCCAAGGTACCAAACTTGAAAATATCGCAAAATCACAACCTAGACAATTTTGGAAATCTGCCAAAAAACACTGTAATAATAAAATCAAACAAATAAACAATTTACAAACGAATCAGCTTTTTGAACACTTCAGTTCCCTTCTAGGCGAAACTCAAACTTCAAATGAGCACACTGAACATGAAAATACTGAAAACTATGCAATAAACGATCAAAATTTAGATTGCGAAATGGCAGTAAACGAAATACAGAAGGCAGTTTTTAAACAAAAGAATAATAAAGCATGTGGACCTGATAAAATATCAACAGAATTCATAAAAAGTGCGTTTGATATTATATCACCTTACCTACACACACTATATAACAACCTATTTCACAACGCTATATACCCTGAATGCTGGGGATTGGGCTATATTATACCAATATTTAAAGGAGGTGATCCTTACCTAGCACAAAATTACCGAGGAATAACACTAAATAATATACTAGCTAAGATATATTCACAAATTCTTTTCAATCGGCTCTCAATATGGACAGTATAGAATGAAACAATAATAGAAAATCAGTTTGGGTATCAAAAAGGCAAAAGCACTGCTGATTGCATTTTCTTATTACATGCAATCATATCAAAATTAATTCACAGCGGGCAAAAAGTGTACAGTGCATTCATAGATTATGAAAAATGCTATGATAAAATAAATCTTCCATTCTAATGGCAAAAACTTGTCTCACATAACATAAGCACCAAAATGATTAACGCTATTAAAGCGATGTTTTCCATTGTCAAATCAGCAATAAAAAATAATAACACGATATCGGACATCATATACTCTTACCAAGGAGTAAAGTAGGACGATTGTGGATCATCCTTATTGTTTATGGTATTCGTAAACGATATTTTAGATAATATTAACTCGAATATTAACGATATATTTTCAATCAATGAACTTAAATTATGTTTAATACTTGACGCGGATGATCAGGTTCTATTCGCAACATCACCCACCGCTTTAAAAATCCATGCTAAACGATATCGAGGTATACTGTAACACATGGAAAGTAGAGATAAATACAACACAAACAAAAATAATGATATTTGAAAAAAGTACAAGACACACAAATATTAACATATTCCTATATGGCGAAAAACTTGAAGTAGTCTCATCCTTTAAATATTTAGGAGTTTATTTTTTCAAAAACGGAAACTGGAATAGAACTCAAAAGTGCATATCAGAGCAGGCGGCAATGGCAATGCATAAACTATTTTCCGTTTTTAATCAGTATGAATTTCAAACACAAGAAACAATAAAATTAATTGACGTCTTAATAAGTCCAATTTTAAATTACTCAGCTGAAGTATGGGGTCAACATAAAGCTAAAGACATTTAACAAATCCATTCGAATTTTTTAAGAAAATTACTATACGTAAAAAACATCAACTAATCTAATGGGTCTGTATGGCGAACTTGGAAGAATCCCTATGAATGAGCACCGAAAATTTATTATGTTTCGATACTGGATAAAAAATTTAAACTTACAGGAACATAAAATAATAAAAAAGGTTCATCTCATGCTAAAAATGGACGCAGAAAATGGAGTCAATTACAATAAAAATAACTGGGCATCACAAATAAAAGAAATGTTGGAACATATGGGCCTTGCGGAGTTATGGATAAACCAAAGCATTGCTAAACCATCACTAGATACCATGAAACTCAGGATACTAGAAACAGAACTGGAAAAGTAATATTAATCAATCTGGAAAGCTTAGGGCGTATTGTACATTTAAAAGTAATTTTGAATTCGAACCATACCTAAAGATCATAAAAAAATAAATATAGAATAGCATTAAGTAGATTCAGACTATCTTCACACAAACTGGAAATTGAATAAGGGCGTCATTATAATATAAACAGAGAAGACAGAAAATGCAAAATCTGTAATCCACATTTAGTTTAAAACGAATATCATTTTATCCTAACGTGTCCCTTATACTCTCACATAAGAAAATAATACTTAAAACCTACTATTGCAGATGGCCAACGATAATAAATTTAAAATCCTTATGTTCACAAACAATTAAAGTGAACTGATAAACATAGCAAAATACATATATCACGCACACACTTTAAGAGAAGAACTTGTTAGTGATTAATCGATCAATGAATTCATTCATCACACACCACCGATTGTATTCATATACCTACTATTATATATATCTTGTTTATTTTTAAATAAAATCATTTTTATATGCATACTTATGTCTGTCTAAAGTATACATGCTATGATTCATATTAACGTGTTGTCTGTCATACAGGTATCTGATATATATATATATATATATATATATATATATATATATATATATATATATATATATATATAGTAAAAAGATGATGTACATTATTTGTTTCACGCATGAATTATTCAATGAGAACTTTATCACACTATCTCTTACATTGTTAAAATTGTTGATTAAATCTTTAAGCTCTTTTTTCAATATGTTAGAATCATATCCACATTACATGTTTTACATCCAATCAATTAATACATACACACTGACATTTTTCAGATTTCATACTATATTAAAATGAAAGAAAAGAAAATTTTATAAACATTTCTAACGCTTCCTGCGCTCATTTATACAAATGCCATTTATTGTATACGAACTAACAGTCTAGGGGAAGCAATCGCGATATATGAACACATCGGGACTTACTGATTTTCCTCCCTTAACGATCTTTTCACCTTTATACTTCAATGAATGAAACACCAAAGCAATCGATTAAAAGTTTTCTTCCTTTTCTATCAGATACTAAATGCAATCATCTGAACCAGAAGTATATTTGTATTAACTTATGTAGGCTAGAAGCTTTATTGTAAGCTTTATTGCTGAATAAATGTTGTTGTTGTTGTTGTTGTTGTTTGTTTACGTGTGTGGGTTTTAACTATCTGATAAAATCCCGTCCGTGCAACATAACCGTGTACATACATGCTGTACGCATCTAAGTATAGGCTAAGAAATTAAGCTTTTTAAACAAAGCAATTCTTATGCATTTCACATCCCCATATTCAGCACTAACAACTGCCTTTTATGCACTGCCGGTACTTAATGTTGAATAATTGTCTAGACCAAGATAAAGCATGTTAAATTGGTGTGCGGTTTGTGTATATGTGTTGACATTTATATTGTGCGAAATCCAACTTGATTCCCAAACTAATCAGCTCAAGGCTGGGACTTGAGAAACTATCCCCTTATGATTCTGAGTTTATTTTATAGAGTCGTGTTCATACTTATAATTAATATGCACTTGCCTATATGAACCGAATTGCTTTTTTATGGACGATTGGTAAGGACAGCTTATTTTTTTTCTTAAACAAAACAAAAAAGAGCACATAATAAAAATTCTTATATATTTATGGGTTTTGTTAAGCTACGAAGCTTCTGCAGGTACATTTTCGTATAAGCCCATGAGAAATTAACTTGAATCTGCATAACAAGGACAGATGATATGCATCAAACTTTTCAAACTAAATGACTAGACTTACACCATTTGCCATACAAGAGTTAAAATGGACTAGTTGTTGACTGGACATTAATACTTCAAATAAAATTTACTAAGCGCTTTAGGGGTTATTTGGGCATGAAATTACTGTATGCACAGTCCTCAGGAAACCATTTTTATTTCATTTTTATCTGTGCATTAATTTTACACATATTATTCACAAAATATATTATTGAGCACAGTGATGCAAGTGTAGGAATGTTGATAGGCTTTGTGTTCTGGGCAAAATTGCATTACATTATTCACATTTTTTATAATCATATTGTGGTTAGGAAAATCATGAATGGAATTTCCTGTGATCTAAAATAACTTACAGTGGAAATATAATCACATAAATTTTTATCCATAGTAAAAGATGTATACAAAGTTGTATTAAAGTGTCAAGGCTAGTTCTTATGAAAATTTTATGTCATTGTGCATTATTGCATGTATGCTTAAAGATACACACACATGTTGAAAGCTGCATATAATACAATATATGAATAAGATGCATTATATAAGATGCATTTTTATAGATGAATTACAGTGTGAACTATGGAAATCTAATAGTGAATTGCACTGTTGAAACTTCAGTTTAATAATACTTCATACACAGAAGAATTAAATATTAATGTTACATAAAATATATTTGACATTGAATATAGTTTACTGTAATGCTTAGATTTTAAGTAATTGCCACATTAGTAATTGCATAAATGGGTACCCATCAATAATTAGGTTCCAGGAAGTGGTCTTTACCAAGAGGTGTGAAAGGACCCTTCTCACTGTTTAGGATACTGTTAGAACAACATGTCACATTGAGAAGATAGTCCCAGTTTCCTTTCTTATTGTTTTAACATCTGTTTAATAGTTCACTGTGTATTTGTCAATTAAATTTGTGTCAGATGAGACTATTTAAACCCAGTTTTAATTATTTGCCTTCATTGCAATTCTGCAAACAAGCGCACACACCATCAGGAGATACACTTGAACAAATTGTTAATATACCATTCTTGTTTGGTTGTGAGATTGTGATATTCATTTGGATAAAAGGAGTTGATTACAGGTTAGTGTTCCTTCTCAATAATTCAATACTGCTCCAGCAGCTGGAGTTTCACTTCTTTATATTACATAAACACATCTTGACAATGACAACATACTACTTTAAGGTTTTGTATATTTTAAGCTCATCTATTTTTTGAAAAAATGAGCTATTGTCATCACCTTGGCGTCGGCGTCGGCGTTGGCGTCCGGTTAAGTTTTGCGTTTAGGTCTACTTTTCTCAGAAAGTATCAATGCTATTGCATTCAAACTTGGTACACTTACTAACTATCATGGGGGGACTGGGCAGGAAAAGTTAGATAACTCTGGCGTGCATTGTGACAGAATTATGTGCCCTTTTAATACTTAGAAAATTGTAAATTTTGGTTAAGTTTTGTGTTTATGTCCATTTTATTCCTTAAGTATCAAAGCTATTGCTTTCATACTTGCAACACTTACTAACTATCATAAGGGGACTGTGCAGGCAAAGTTATGTAACTCTGACTGGCATTTTGACAGAATTATGTGCCCTTTTATGCTTAGAAAATTGAAAATTTGGTTATGTTTTGTGTTTTGGTCCACTTTACCCCTAAAGTATCATAGATATTGCTTTCATACTTGGAACACTCGCAAACTATCATAAGGGTACAGTAAAAGGACAAGTTGCATAACTCTGGTTGTCATTTTTACGGAATTATGGCCCTTTTTTGACTTAGTACTTTGAATATATGGTTAAATTTTGTGTTTCGATCCACTTTACTTCTAAAGTATCAAGGCTATTGCTTTCAAACTTCAAATACTTTCATGCTATCATGAGGTTACTGTACCTGGCAAGTTGAATTTTACCTTGACCTTTGAATGACTTTGACTCTCAATGTAAAATCATTAAATTTTGCTAAAATTGCCATAACTTCTTTATTTTATTTAGATTTGATTGATACTTTGACAAAACTACTCTTACCTGACATACCACAATAGACTCCACCCAAACCATCCCTCGTGCCCCCCCCGAATCCCCCCTATTTTTTTTTTAAAGATCATCTCACAAATGACCACCACACCCTCACACTTTAACCCCCCCACCGGTCCTCGGATGTTTCGCGCCCAAGACGTTTCCGCCCTGGTCGTTTCGCACCTGGTCGTTCCGCCCCCATATTAGCGGAACACTAGGTGTTGAGTAGTCGACTAATGGGATTGTTTACCCTCGGGACTTCGGTTAAAAACCATTGCCCGAGCACACTGCTTAACATTAAAACTCTGCATTTAAAAGGTCGAAAACGGCCATAACATGGACAGCCCGATTTTACTGGGCTGTACCATTGATACAAATATAAGACTTTGCAGTGTTGGTGCGGTGCTTTCATAAAAATCTAGTAGTTTAAAAATTAGCTTTACACTGGTTGATCCTAACGCTGTTAAATAGCTGCGTTTTCATTCGTTGATAGACTTTTAAAACTATGGCGCTGATTGGCCGAAATTTCTTATTAAGAATTACAAGTAGGTCAATCCGTTTAAAAATAGAATTTTCCCACTGCGGACGACCTGAGCGTTGCACTTTTACAAAAAGTAAACAATAATGGTTTCTGTGCAGAAAATATAAATGAAAGAAAAGGATAATTACATCCAGAAGAACTTTTAAAGAAATTCATGATTTGTTTATGTTATGCTACTATAATTCATATTAATTATTAATATTAGTATGATGTTGTTGTTATATGATTATTGTTTTGTATTTTTTTTTAAAGAGAGAGAGAGAGAGAGAATAGCCCAATTTGTATAAGTAAAGATGGTGAAAACACACATACTGTTGTATGTGGCATCATCATTACTAGACCCACTGTTCAGTATATACTGCTATGGGTTTGTTGGAGTCTTTAAACTTTGTGATCTGTGTTTTAAATGTTAAAATCCAAATAGGATTATTTTAATATATGCCTATAGAGAAAAAGGAATACACAGATGTGTAATATGTTTGAGAAACAAACACAAAATAATAATATTTGAGGGTTTTCCAGATCACAAAATGGTTTAACATTGCCACTAATTTTTACATACATAGTCAAGTACCATTTTTATATGTATATTTAAGGTTTTAAACGAAATGTCATACAACAAGATCTAATCGATGGAAAGATATGCTTATCTATGAACATTAATTAGTAGGGATGCTAGAGCCTGATTAACAGCTCTTAAATGTAAAGTGAGTTTGCATGTAAACATGCAATTATATGAAAAAAGAAAAGAAAAAAGATAATATATAATAACACATAGGGAGTATAACTCTTAAATCTATATTAATGTTGCAATTGAGTATTGAGAGTTATTAAAAATTGTAATGTGTATAAATGTTTGTATGTGGCTCAGTGTTAAACACTTGCAGACAGGGAATATAGCCGTAATGCTCCAACGCAAGACCCTGTCTGTATGGAACTTAAAGAGGATTGGGCTATGAAAGAAGGACGTCCCCCCAGAGTGGCGTTAATACAATATTTAAAAGAAATTTAATGATAATATTTATATATTTACAGGTAATAGCTTGCGTGTCGCCAAACGGTTACCTCTTTAGGGCCACATAAAAAACAATGGTAAAACAATGTACTTTACAGTTAAAAAAATAGACAAAACAAACAAAGTTTATACAAGAAGGCAGATTATGTACAGAATGTACAATATTTTATGCACTAATTGATAGGTAAAATAACAAGTTGCCACCCTGGGGGGTTAAAAGAAGGAGTTTGGAAGTGTAGGTAGGTGAAGGTGGGGTAGGGAGTTTCCAGCAGGGGCAAATCAACTTGTGTTTGTGTAGGGGAGATAATTTGTATGAGAAGTATTGATGGTTTTGTCCCCTAGACCAGAGGGAGTGCACGGTAAATGGAACTAAGAAAACTACACATGGTGATTAACAAATAAAAAGAAAGAGATAAAACACTCTGATGTTTAATATACTGAAATATTATAGTAATAGGTGGGATTGGTAAACCAATTCATATAACAATGCAGGAAATAAACCACAAAAGCTATCATCCATATTATAAAAATGAATATATAGGGGATGATGCAAGTTAGGAGAAAAGGTACAAGAACACCTTATTTACTTACTATACAAAATTAGTAAGTTTCTCAAGATTAAGATAAAAATTGTACAACAGTACTTTATTTGTTATGATTGTTGATATACCGCTTATAGGGAGAGTTACAATAATCCCATAAATTGAAAATACCCTTAGAGGATAAAATGGTATTGCAAGGTGTACGTGACCCTGCACCGTGCACTCCTGTCTGACATGGTTCTTCGAGTTTGAAGAAGAAGGGGGTGTCAGAGTGGAAGGGAGGGGTGCAATGCAGCCAACATACCCAGGTTACTGGTCAGCCTCGTCCTTTCTTTTAAATAAAAACTGCCATAAAATATGTATATATTAAGAAACTGAATAATGTAAATGGTGGACTAACGTCATACTCTCATAAAAAATGTATTAAAATAAAGAAGACCAGGTCAATACCATTGGTCCTATTTAGAAAGGGCGGGGTAGAACAATAAACCCATTAAAAACTAAAATAAAGGTTGTGTAAAAAAGACACAAATCCAACACAATTACTACATTGCGTCAGTTTTGTGCACAAGTCACAAGACTGGATAATTGGGTGGGTGTTGGCTGCTCTCCCTCCCACAATGACCTAGATTTTGTCAGTTATCTGGCAATCTAGTAGGTATTTGGCGAGGGCAGAGAAGACCGGGCCCCTAGCTGCTCCCTTGGGGTCTGGCACGTTAGAAAGGTTTAAAACTAGTCCATGGGAGTGCAATGCAGCTTCGAGGTGGTCCCTCTGCGCCTTATGGTTAGGACATTGCAGCAGCATGTGGGGCGCAGTGAGGGGTTCCTGGCACCTAGGACATGCAGGGTCTATACCGAGGACATACTTTCCCGCGCCACCGGGTAATAGGGTGGTTCCAATCCTCAGGCGCGTGATGGCTCTGTCAAGCACAATGCTTGCTGAGTATCTGTCAGGCGGCCTGAGGGTTTTCGCGGGTCTGATAAAAGTACGTCGACGGGAAGACAAATTGTCGGTCCGGAGATTCCACTTACCCATTACAAATTTCTTTGTCAGGGGGTAGATCTCAGTAGGTGCCAGGGGTTCCCCAGCATCTACGGCCCCCCTCAAGAGGCCCTCCTTGGCCCCCCTGTCGGCCTGCTCATTTCCACTGATGTTGACATGTGCTGGACACCATACTAATGTGATCTTTAAAGATTTATCTAGGCACTGTTGATGAAGTTCCAAAATGCTAGCTAAAATAGATCCTAGATCTGCTATTTCTGTTTTTTATAGACTCAAGAGATGACATTGAGTCTGATAAAATAGCAGTTTTAGTAGGTTTATTGACCAATATCCAGCACAGAGAGTATTTAATTGCCAAAAGTTCTGAGAGATTGTTGCTGAGCCTGTGCGTTTTACTAATGTTTTTTTTAAGGAATTACAAAAGAGTTGGCTACCAAACCAGAGTTAGGGCATTTGGAGCCGTCAGTGTAGATTTTTAGATGCTCAGCATACATATTATCTATAAGAGAGACAGCTTCTGACTTGATGAGTTGTGGCATATCAGTTTTCGTTATTTTATTAGAGAGTGATAGGTCAACGTCAATGGGTCTAAGTGTCCAGGGGGGGGGGGGGTCTTGGAGGGCCTCAGGTCTGCTACAGGTACCTTGTCGAGACCGGCATCTTCAACCAGGGTCATAATACCTGGATTTTACGGTCCTCTAGGAAAGAGGGTAGTTTAATTGGTGACCATTATATAATCATCAAAGAAAGTACCCTGAATCAATAATGTAAGTATATCACGCACCTGGTCGATTCGCCCCCATATAGCGGAACACTAGGTGTTGAGTAGTTTAATTGGTGACCATTACATAATCATCAAAGAAAGTACCCTGAATCAATAATGTAAGTATATCACGCATTAATCCGACAAAGGGTAGGTGATAAAAGCAATTAGCCACCATAAGTATATATATTAATGTAAAATGAATGCAGTCAAAAAGTCAGACCAGTGCATAGATCTAGTGTCGGACCTATAAAAACAGGATTTTTTAATAGTGATTTTTTTTATTACATACAACATTTTGTCTTAAAAAGTGTAAGATTATTGTGTTTGAAACTGTGATAGTTTAATAGTTGTTAACGGGAGTAGTGTGCAACATGGATTTTCCATGCATAAGATGCAGCACTGAAGTACGTCCTCGGCAACACGCGGTCCAATGTGATTCATGCTCGGGTTGGCAGCATCGAACGTGCAAAACAGGTGAGTCAGTTGAATAATAGTTAGTTACTCATACAAAATCATAGATATTTTTTAATTGACTATATAATCACAATCCAATCAATTTGATATGAGTATCTTTTATAAGCGGGACATATAGATATATATATTTGAGGCAATTGACCGTAAATTTAAATAGCATGAGTCTTAAATTAGCAATGTATTTCATTCCCTCATTATGTAATTGTGATAAAACAGGTGTTAGTTATGGTAGCTATAGCGCTTACCATTTGTAGAAAACGAAATGTGAAAACATTTGGAGATCCGTATTAAAAAATAACAGTGCTGCTATATATTGTAATGTAAATAATTACGACTTATTCAGTTTATAAATGTGCTTTGCTTTAATTTATTATTGTGTGCTATGTATACTCGAATAAACTGTGTGTTCTGTTCTATTATATTCAAAAAAATATTAATGTTGTGCAATTTCATATTTAATACAATACAATGTATGGAAATAAAGCATTTGGTTTACTTGTATGCGTGATATTCTATTAGTATTAAACTATTTATTAAATTCAATTAAAAATGACTTTGTAAATGGAAATAATAATAAGAAAGGGATGACATATTATAATGTTAAAGTCGTAAGACATAATTAAACATCTTAACTGCGATAAGTTCCATTTAATAAACTTGAAAGCTTACGCACAAAGTGGTGCTTGGGCAACAATCAATTACTGACACCCGCCTTCGAGTGTCAATAAATAAACAAATCAGTTTTCTTTTAAAGTGTTCCCTAAATGGATATTTGATTAACAGTCTGAACAGGTGTTATAAACATGCCATTCAATGCGGACAGCTTATCTGTTAGAACATTGCCGCTAATCCGATGTTGTTGCGTAATGTTATTTTAACTATCAGATAAAGATCGTCGTGTATTCGCTTCACAATAAAAATGATTTAATAAAATGTCGTTTTTTTAGGGTTATTATTATTATTTATTTATTAATATTGAAATGATAAATCAACTTGTTCTTCTATGTACTTGATTTACTAAAAAAGATATACATTTACTTATTATAAAAAAGTTATTATATAATCCATCGATATATTGTATGTAATTAATTAAATAACATGGCTATAGTCTAAGTAGACCTGCGTGCTTGCGGAAAACTATACGGACCGCCAGACATGGAGAAATGTACGCTGTCGAACTCACCTACCTGCGTGCCTGCGGAAAACTACTGAAATATCGAATGTGTTCATCGCGTTGTTTTAAATTGTTATTTTATGCCAAATAAATAAACAAATAGACTCTACGGACATTTCTTCGTGTTGTCATACGCTGTTATGTTTATGTACTTCATAAACTATATAAATAAAGAATGCTTTCATTGTCGTTTTATGTAACTAAACTACTGAATTATCGTATGTGTTCATCGCGATGTTTTACACCACTGTTTTTCTACGTTATTTTATGCCAAATAAATGAACAAATAGACTCTACGGACATTTCTTCGTGTTGTCATACGCTGTTATGTTTATGTCCTTCATAAACTATATAAATAAAGAATGCTTTAATTGTCGTTTTATGTAACTAAACTACTGAAATATCGTATGTGTTTATCACGTTGTTTACACTGTTATTCTACGTTATTTTATGCCAAATAAATAAACAAATAGAATCGTTCATCGCCATGTTTTCCACCACTGTTATTCTACGTTATTTTATGCCAAATAAATAAACAAATAGAATCTACGTACTTTTCTTTGTGTTGCTTATACGCTGTTGTGTTTATGTACTTCATAAAATATATAAATACAGAATGCTTTCATTGTCGTTTTATGTAACTAAACTACTGAAATATCGTATGTGTTCATCACGTTGTTTTACACTGTTATTCTACGTTATTGTATGTCAAATGAATAAATAGGTCAGAAAAATTATTTCTTTTTAGTTTTTTGTACTACTCTAGAGTCTAGAACTATAAGTTTAATCATTGACGTGATAAATATCCTCTTATTTAAATTATATAATGGTCACCAATTAAACTACTCGACAACTAGTGTTCCGCTAGTACGAGGGCGAAACGACCAGGTGCGAAACGACCAGGACGGAAACGTCTTGGGGGCAAAATAACAAGGGTGCGAAAAAACTTGGGCGCGAAACGTATGTAAATCCCCCCCACCACACCCCCCAATTTTTTTTTTAAACTGCCAAAAAACACAAATATTTATTTTTATTATTTTATTTTTGAAATATCGTCCTACCATCGTAACCAAGAATCCCCTTCCCCCCACCCCCTCCCCCCACCCCCCTCCCCGAATTTTTTTTTTTTGCATTTTTGTCCGCATTTTTGGAAGATAATGTAATAAATGTCCACACCCCCACACTAAAATGTCCACACCCCCACACTATACACCCCTCTTCACTCCACCCCTCCCTCCTTTGTGATTGAAATTGAAAGTCCCTTCACCTTTAAAAAGAAAATAGATGAGCGGTCTGCGCCCACAAGGCGGTGCTCTTGTTATTATTTGAGGTGGTATTCATTCCTAAGGCTAGAATGAAGTAAGACATTATTATACAGTGATGTTTAAGGCTTCTTTGGGTCTAACATATTAGCCCTATTCACCTGCTCAAAAGATATATCTTTCCCATATAGTTAATTTCTTAATAAAATTATAGTGAAGGTAAGAAAAAAAACTTGGAGAAATAAATTGTATTAGTTTGTATGAAAACAATAACCATTCTCAATTGGAAGGACTGTCTCCTTTCCCCTAGTGGTGACACTGTAATAAAGGTTTCAGATTCAACGTTATACAAAATGCTGAAAAGGCAATTTGTATCTGTGCCATACAGTGCCATACAGTGCCATACAGTGCATCGTCTTTGACTCGCCTATAAATTATTGAGTCATTGAAAACTCTCTAAATATAGCAAAGTGAAATTCTTCTATTCTATGAATGGAGTAATGCGTTACATGTGTGTTTTAATGATTTATACAGTATATGCTATTTTAAACGAATCTATAGCAATGCCATTTACACTGTATTATTATAGATAGACATGGATTAATAAAACAACCTACAAACTTACAAACAAATATAGGTTTGGGATATTGTTAAAGTTATTGAAATTGCTTCAACGAAGATTCGAATCCTGACAAAAACTCATAAATGCGATTTCTTTTCCAACGTATTTAATATAGCATATAAGCTATGTTTAATGTTAAATAAATAATAAGTTTTATTCACATTCTTCAATTTTTAAAATTAAAACATCGTTATTGCTAAATTGGGTGATTTACTGCTGAAAATGCGAAAAAACTGCAAATCTTCTTTTCTTTAACCACAAAGCCTAGCGCATTAATATTTTACATACAACATCAACAAGTGGGCTTCTGCATAGATTCTGCCAATGTGTTTACATGTACACAAAAAGGTATTTATATAGTTCAAACTTCAAAAACCTTCTCCGAGGCCACAAGGCTTTTAATGATCCAATTGGAAATTAATCATAACTTCAGGCAGTAAAATATTGTGGCGTCTTCATTTCAGGATGTCATACATGTACGCGTTGGTTTTGTTTGACTGTAATGGTACTACAGCTGTTGTCCATAGACGTCAACTGCCAGAGAATGCAGCCATTGGCCAACAGTTTGAGCTGAAAGCAAATGGGAATCACCTGTGTGAAATCCTAAATCTTGCCGGTAAGTGTGAACTATAATTTTGCATCAACCCGTTTTATGAAGGCAATAGTGATACAATGTTTTCATAATGATACACAGATTAGACCCAGGTACCTATCTCAAAGATCAAGGTCATACTTAGCTTATTAAGATCATATTTTTAAGGTCAGATTTAAATGAAAATGTGATTATGTATAACCAATAACTAATGCATGTTTGCATTGACCGTTCCAAGGCGGTGACCCCAGCTTTATTCATATTTTGTGTTTATGTTGGTTTGTATTGTGCTGTATTGTGCTGTTTTGTACTGTTTGGGCAATCGGTCACTTGCCTTAAATAAAGGACCTACTAATTGTTTTTAATGAAAATTCAATACTGCTCCAGCAGCTGGAGTTTCACTTCTTTATAATGTAGTGGTAATATATATTAATTTTTAAACCCACAAGAAGCATACATAGGTTCAACAGGATCACTATGAGCAGCTGATACTCTTTTTGTACTCATTCCTTTCAATTTTATGAAGCGGATGATTATGTGAGAGCATACATTAGGTGAAGGATGGCAGATCATAAACGTTTGTGATTCACCTGCGATTGCAGTTATCTTATGTGATAACTTATTAAAAGCAAAAGAATGTAAAGTGCCACAGTTTACACATATTTATTTCATAAATTAAAATTCTGTTCTAACCTTACCTAATGCTTTTAATAATAAATATCAATGGTTAAACATGTGGGGCATTAATTTTATTATGTTATTAGAGACACAAGATGCCCTGGATGCTTGGGAGCGTACTTGGTCTTTATCATCAAGGAGCCAGCTCATTGATCGAAAGCGAGAAAACGGTGCAACCAATGGATATCTTGAACAGCAGGTAACCATATAAATTACGTGTCGAGCAGTGTATGGAAGGCCAATTCTTACAGATAAACGGCAGACGAGTAAACAAAGTAGCTACCTTAAGGATAATTGTGATTGCTTCTCAATTTAAGCTGTTGTTTTGATCACCTTGTTTCAATGTACTCTGAGTGAGCTGTTATGACTAGTATCATCATCTTATTTCTTAGGTTGTGTCCTTGCTGGCAATTCCTCACCTAAAGCAGTTTTTAATGTATTCAAAGTTTTTGATAATAAGTATCCTGTTTGGAAACAATAAACAACAAGTCTTTGGATCAATGTGTTTGTAAAGTGAACTTCTCCTCAAACACTGCAAGGCCAACGACATAAATAGCAGACTAAATGTTTTTGTTCATTTTTTTGTAGAATCTACAACCAATTGTTTTGGTAGATTATATGTCTTGGGATTCAGTTGAACAGTCTGTTAGACGGAAAAGAACCTCTTCTGTAAATCAGCAAGAAAAGAAATGTAAGTACCTGTTTTGAATCGGTTTGTGACTGGGTTTTTATGCCCTGTCAATAGAAGAATGGTGAATGGCATTAAGAATCACCGCTGTCCGTCTGTCTGGGGTCAGGTATACATGTGTATGATATAGGAAAAGTGCAGTGAAACAGAATCTTTACATTGATTGAAATTGAGGATTGTTTTCTGCCCGGAGGTTTTTTATCAGTTACTTCCACATGCAAGTTAATGGAAAATAATAAAAAAAACTGAGGATCATTTTGTGGTAGTACAAAATTTGTTGGGTTCAGGTCTAGAGTCATGTCCCCTTAATTGATTGAAATCGAGTACTTTGTATCTCTGTTGTATGAAATTTTATTGACATTCAAATTAAATGAGAAATGATCAACATTGCGGTAATAACCAACGGTTGGAGTTCTGATGCGTAGTAATTAAACCACAAGGGCGTAGCCCGAGTGGTTTGATAACAAGCATTGTAACGACATACACAAGTATGGAGTGAAATTGATCATTTGTCATGTGTTTTAATAGACGGCACAAAAGGGACAAACGAAGAAAGGGACATCAGCTCCAAAGGCATCTTCTACACCTAAAACTCCATCAGCACCAAACAGCATCCACACCAAAAGCAACATCAACAATAGTGGTAAGTAAATTCAGATGATTTAAATGCAGTCATTATAACCCTATGTCTGAGTTTTTATTTCACCATGTCCATTCTCTGTCTTCAAATGATAGTGTGTGTTAAAACTTGTGAAAGCAGAATTCTTACTTGGTCTTCATGAAATTGGTCAGAACATTGGTCATATTTGCTTGTTAATCTGTCCGTCCATCACATGTTTGTTTCCGAAGCTGTTCTCAGTAACTATTTCATGAAATTTCATGAAACAATAAAATGGTAACTACAGAATAAATTAATATAAAAAAGGAACAATTTTTGTTTCCTCTCCTGAGATATTGCATGGTAAATTAGTGACTTGTGTATTGAAATTAAAATGTATCATAATACTGCTGTTGTGCACGACCAAATTCTGTTTGGAACAGCATCAATATCTCGAGAGTTATGTTCCCTGAATTAATAAAGAATATATTTTCTGAATAGTTATTGCATGGCAGCTCAGGAAACCTATAATATTATTCTGCAGTTGTGCACAAACAGCTTGGAAAATAAAGTTATGCCCCTTAGTTGATTGCAATTTTCTGGAATTTTGTATGCCCAGAGCTGTTTCTCATTAAATATCGAAAGGCAAAAGGGAAATTTGATAAACTGTTACTAAAAATGTTTTAAAAAACATTTTGAACGAAGTAGGGATCAAACTCCCGACTGAGGTGTAATTAGAGACAGCGCCTTAACTGAGTTAGTTTGCTTGTTACAGATAAGTTGACTTGATTACAGTGACATTGATCATTCAATAATCATGATGTCAAAATGAAAACAAGTAAAGGGCCAAACAAACAAAAATCAGTTTAATATATAATGAATTTTATTTCAAAACACATAAATAGATATCCTTGGCGTGACATATACTCAGTATAAACCATAATGCATTCCTTGTATATTCTTTACCTCAGACTTTTCCCCCTAGGGGCCCTTCAAAGTGACTTATTCCTTTTAGATGTTTATTATCAAAGTTTGGTTGTTATCCTTTTAGATGTTTATTATCAAATTTTGGTTTTTCTTACAAAAGTTTCTTAAAAATGACTTTATCAATTCAGAGTTGTACCATTTAATTGAAACTTAACAATTTATTCATTCGGCGGTGTATACCAATTAAGTTGCTTTGTTAGTGTGTCTTAACCCCAATATAAAAATACATGACACATTTTGTTTTTTGTTTCAGGGATCCAATGGGAGACACTTGAATGTTTTGCTCCAGTCAAGCCTGCACGATGGCCCTGGAGCAGTGCTAATGCGAGGTCCGAACTATGTTGAACACCTCAACAGTGATTAGCGTGATGTGCTCCAGGACATCCTCCAAAATGACAAAGAGCACAAAAGCACCTTGACAGAACCATCAGTGACATTTGTTACATGTGAACAAATTGCAAACTTTGTTTGTGTCAATACAGTAAACAAGAAACTTGATGTATTTTCAAAGAAGATTGACAAGCTGGAACAATTGATTTTAAGTTTGAGTACATCTGTTAGTAAAGTTCTTAACCAAAATGAGTTGGGGAAATCTGACGTCCGTGTTCATGTGTTCGACAGTCAGGACGATGTTCAAGCATCGGATGATACATTTGAATTACTAGAAGATTGTAGAAGTTTGGATTCAAGTGTTTTAGTGGAAGGTAGTTTGGATGTTGGTTTTGTTGCTGCAGATAGTTTTCAAGTACTTCAGTTGAAGGTCATTGTTCTCGTGAGCAGGATGTAGTACTAGTTGGTGGTAGTGATTAGGATGTAGAAATAGTTTGTATAGGTCGGTCACGTGTCGTTGAAAGTGGAAGGGCTGCAGGAATAGTTGGTAGTGGTCTGTATGGTGTTGATAGTGGTATGGCAGCAAGAATACTTGGTGGTGGTCAGTCTAGCGTTGTGGATAGTGGTAGGGCAGCAGGAATAGTTGGTGGTGGTCAGTCTGGTGTTGTTGATAGTGTTAGGGCAGCAGGAATAGTTGGTGGTTTTCAGTCTGGTGTTGTTGATAGTGGTAGGGCAGCAGGAACAGTTGGTGGTGGTCAGTCAAGTGTTGTGAATAGTGGTAGGGTAGCAGAAATAGTTGGTGGTGGTCAGTCTAGTGTTGATAGTGGAAAGGCAGAAGGAATAGTTGGTGGTAGTCAGTCTGGTGTTGATAGTGGTAGGACAGCAAGAATAGTTGGTGGTAGTCAGTATGGTATTGATAGTGGTAGGGCAGCAGGAATAGTTGGTGGTGGTCTGTATGGTGTTGATAGTGAAAGGGCAGCAGGAATAGTTGGTGGTTTTCAGTCTGGTGTTGGTTATGTTGATAGTGGTAGGGCAGCAGGAATAGTTGGTGGTTTTCAGTCTGGTGTTATTGATAGTGGTAGGGCAACAGGAATAGTTGGTGGTGGTAGGTCTGTTGATGATGGTAGGTCTGTAGGAATTGTCAGAGGTCAATTTGGTGTTGTTGATAGTGGTAGGGCGGCAGGTATAGTTGGTGGAAGTAGGTCTGGCTTTGTTGATGGTGGGGGAGACATGGAAATTGATTGGTGGTGTTAGGTTTACTTCTGGTGGCAGTCAGGGTTCTTGTGTCATTGGACGTATTGGTGTTCCTAATTACAGTAACTTTGATAGGACACCTCTTAGCATAAATAGATCATTCGGCAATCGTTTTTTGGTGATAATCCGTTGCGCTGAGGATATGAGTGCAGTTCCTCCACACGCAGAGATTCAATTGATGAGTTGCTCTTGGAGCACCAAGGCAGTATTTCTAAATTATCTTGGAGCTTGGCCAAACAAATTTTTCCTGAAGAAGACCTGGTTTCAGGAACATTTTATGGTAAAGGTGGTCACAAAATGCTTTCGCCAAGAAGAAAACAAGTAATCCTGACGGCTGTTGGCTATGCATTTCCAGGTATTTCAGGAATATCTGGTTATGTTGCGGTCGCAAAAAATAGTGGCATAAGAAATCGAAAAAAATATAAAAGAAATGCCATAAGAATTGCCCACAAGTTTGATACATGTGTTGGATGTTTGGATAAGGACCCATTTAAATAAATTTACCCAAAAAAACGCAGTGACACTTTGTCTAATACAAATACCTGTTAGATAGTATTTTTGTGAAAATTGTTTTATTTTAACTTGTAATAAAATGTTAGCCAATGAACATATACATATTTATTCACACTGTTACTTTGATCTGTAAAATTTGCAAGTAACGTTGTTCACATCAAAGTCTGTATTTTGCAGATACTTAACATGGTACATGTATGCAACATTATTTCATTTATAATTTTGTATATGCAACATTATTTCATTCATAATTTTGTTATGTGGATTGTGTGTGTGATTTGTTAAGATCTTGTTGTATGTTTTATGAATATACGTAAAATTTCATATACGTTTGTTTTTCACTCTATAAATGCAACCAGCTAAGAGTTTTGTCCAAATGATATAGCGGGTACAATTAGGTTATATTATTTATGACTGTTAATACATATATCATGTTTTATTAAAAACAAGGGACAACATTGTCCATTTGTGGCCATTTTTGACTTTCAAACTCAAATTGTGTCCTTGACCTTGGAGATATCGGCGTAATTTTTCTCGCGCGACACACCCTCTAATGATGGTGAACAAATGTGCCAAATGATTTTAAAATCTGACAATAAACGACAAAGTTATGGTCCGGACAAGCTTTTCCCGCCAGCAAGCCCGCCCGCCGACATTCGCCAATCTAATTGCCAGTTTTTTCCTTCGAAAAACCTGGTTAATAAAACCCCTAAAGGATTACTATAAAAAATAATTTGCTTTTGTCAAACAACATGCCAATACATAAACAAACACAACATGTTTTAATTTGGATAAAAATAGAGTGTCACCAATCTAAAGAACCGATGTAATACATGCTGTACCAGCTATTCTGATTTATCAAAGCGCTGAAGGCACCGAATTGTATGATGTTGTTGATGTTAGACACAATTCAGTTTTCAAAATTATGTTATAGCTTTTTATATCGCCTGTTTGTAATGATCACAACCTATTCAAATTTATAAAGAGTGTGTCTTAAAACACAGGTGATGTGTTTTTTTTCAAATCATTGATATAGCTAATCTATGTACACAGGCTGATCTTATTTTACATCCATTAAGCCCTGTTTTCCCTGAAAACAGCCAATATGTACATATTTCTATGATAAACACTGGACTGGCCAATATTGTATTACAAGTTTTTAAATGAAGTTCTATGTACTGTACCAGTGATAAAAGGTAGATGCCCCGGTTAAACCAGACGCTTTTAGCTTTGCATTCATGGTCTGCTTAAGTTTACTGGAGTTATCCAAACAGGCAGTCACGGGTTAACACAAAAGGATTTGTGTTAACTATATGTGTACCAATACCATAAAATTTATGAAATACAAAATATATTTGTTTTGAATGGCACGTGTTTGTGGTTGGGGATTATTTTGTATGTAAACATGAAAGGTGTAATGTTCGATATTAAATGTTCGGGTATAATCATATACAGTTGACCAGAGGAAGGCAATGACGTATACCACATTTAACTGTTTTGGATCTTTTATGTCTTATAAACATGCTGTCCATTACATTTTGATGCTGTCCATTACATTTTGGAAATAATAATCTACAAACAAGTATGTTTATAGTGATAAATATTTATAGTGATAACAGTTTTTTTTTCAATATATATGTAAACAAACATCATTGTGAAATATTCATAACAAACATACACTAAAAAAGAACGTATCCCGATTGCTTGTTAAAGTTAAACTGTAACTTGTGATTTTATTTGCAAAAGTGTAATGGTTTAGTTAATGGTTATTAAGTCAAAACTCTACTTGGTAATCTATGGCCAGACACCCCTGTGACACAGATGTATAGATAATAATTACAGGTTTGATAATTAACATGTTTTGTAAAATTTAATCCAGTTGAACCAAGTTTTTTTTACCAAAACAAAACAGAAGAAATAGAGCATTAACTATGTACGCATATTTATAACGTTAAACGGTAACAAGTAAACATTCTCAATTGTTTAATTGCATTATAAAACCAGTTATATATTCTTATAATGGAGTAAATAAATGATGGAATGTTCACATTGTGCGATACAGATGTAAAATCCAAATAAATAAGAAGTATAAATGTCTCCAGAGGATGACACATCCATCAATAAATGACAGGATATGGACACGTCAATCAATGCACAAGTTAAAAATACTACCTTGAAAAACTAATTTATTATGGACATTTGAGAAATTACATGGGGACCTGGGTGGGGGAGGTTCCATTAAACGTTGTATGCAAAAATTTTAATACAATACATTTAAAACACATTATTGTATAACAACAAATCATCTAATTACAAATTTCGAGTAAATATATTAATTTCATTATTGTATTAACCATCTTGCAAAGATATTTATCAAAAGCTTGTAAAGTGAACAAATTTAGTCATAAACAATGATTGTTGCACAGCCTTTGCACGACACTCTTACTTTGCTTTACAATTGTTAATTTGAAGGCCACCTTTTGATAATGAAGATATGACCCGGACAAATGATGTGGAGAAACGTTCAGACAGTTAACAAACAAGAGCTGTTTGTAAAATATGCATGCCCCCCATATGGGCTCTCCATTGTAGTGACATCCATTGTGTGAATATGTTTTTGTCACTGTGACCTTGACCTTTGACCTAATGACATAAAAATTAATAGGGGTCATCTGCGAGTCATGATCAATGTACCAATGAAGTTTCATTATCCTAGCCATAAGCACTCTTGAGTTATCATCTGGAAACCATTTTACTATTTCGGGTCGCCCTGACCTTAACCTTTGACCTAGTGACCTGAAAATCAATAGGGGTCATCTGCGACTCATGATCAATGAATCTACCTATCAAGTTTCATGATCCTAGGCATAAGTGTTCTTGAGTTATCAACCGGAAACCATTTTACAATTTCGGGTCACCGTGAACTTGACATTTGACCTAGTGATCTGAAAATCAATAGGGGTCATCTGCGAGTCATGATCAATCTACCTATCAAGTTTCATGATTTTAGGCATAAGCGTTCTTGAGTTATAATCCGGAAACCATTTTACTATTTCGGGTCACTGTGACCTTGACCTTGTGATCTGAAAATTAATAGGGGTCATCTGCTAGTCATGGTCAATCTGCCTATCAAATTTCATGATCCTAGGCATAAGCGTTCTTGAGTTATCATCCGGAAACCATTTTACTATTTCGGGTCAACGTAACCTTTACCTTTGACCTAGTGACCTGAAAATCAATAGGAGCCATCTGCGAGTCAAGTTCAATCTACCTGTGAAGTTCCTTGATCCTAGGCATATGCATTCTTGAGTATTCATCTGGAAACCATTTTACTATTTCAGGTCACCGTGACATTAACCTTTGACCTAGTGACCTGAAAATCAATAGGGGTCATCTGCCAGTCATAATCATTCTACCTATGAAGTTTCATGAACCTAGGCATAAGTGTTCTTGAGTTATCATCCGGAAACCATTTTACTATTTCGGGTCACCGTGACCTTGACCTTTGACCTGAAAATAAATAGAGGTCATCTGCCAGTCATGGTCAATGTACCTATGAAGTTTCATGATCCTAGGCCTAAGCGTTCTTGAGTTATCAAACAATCTGGTGGACGGACCGACGGACGGACGGACCGACATGTGCAAAACAATATACCACCTCTTCTTCGAAGGAGGGCATAAATATATGTCTCCATAAGGACCATTGAAACAATGTTCAGTTTTATACAAAAAAAATCCCTATCAACAGGTACAATGAGCCTCTCATAAAAAGCTCATGATGCACACTATACACAATTACCTTATTTATAAAATTCATTAGTTCTGCAGTAGATTTGGACTAAAGTATTTAATATAAAGAAATATAAACGAACATTCAGATCAAATAATTCATGTTTAACATTAATATATTTGATAAAACTTCATGCGTTTATATATTTTCAATATGATATAATGCAAATGAGTAAATAAATATAATTTATGATATAATAGAAGTCAAATCTGTTGCTACCACAATAGTATTGTTTATAGTCTGTTCCAAAATAGTTTTATTTGAACTATCGCTAGTTCTTGTTTTATAAGAAACACTAGTTTCACCTTTGTTTACTTATTATAACAATATATTTTGTTTTATTTTGACAATATAAAAATATACAATGAAATGACCATAAAATATAGATGCAATCAACACTAAATTATTTTTTATCAAAATTTCTGTCTTTAAAACAGCATGCTGTAAAACAACAAGATCATTTTTGTCATAAAAAAGGTTGAGAGTAGGAAAAGCAAATTGAAAATTAAACCTGTTAACCACTTCAAAACTAAGCAAACATAAAAAAAATATTAAAAGACTGAACTCCATATTCAGAAAGTTAACAGTACTTCTGTTGTTTTTATGATTGATTTGGAAAATAAGCCAAGGTGTTTATGTTTTAATGAAAAATTACAACACTTAATAGGTCAGAAGTTTGTTGGTCCACAATCGTTTAACACAACATGAGGTAAAACCCTATGAATGTGATCAATGTATTCGGCACAATTAACTGCTGTCAAGTTTCCCCAAAAAGTACTTTATTCCATTGACTAGTTCCACTTTTGTTTTTGGCTTGACTTTCCGTTTTAGGTTGTCCTTCAAAGTAGCCAACACATGTTCAATTGGGTTGAGGTTTGGACTTGAAGGAGGAGTTGACATGGTTGAAACTCCGTTGTCTTTGAGCCAGTCGGTTGTGGATTTGCTCTTGTGTTTAGCATCATTGTCCTGCAAAAAAATGTTTGTTTGTTAAACTAATGAATTTCTTCAAAACAAGATATATTCTAATAATTCTAATATTAAAAGATTCTGAAGGTGTTGCAAGCAATACAATAGTCCCTACTGGTTAAAATACCATAGCAAATTTGTCAGTGTTGTTTTGTTGGAATATGAAACAAATCTGATCGTTGTTTTACAAAAATAAAAACAAGAGCTGTCAGAGGACAGCGCGCTCGACTATTCGAGTGCTTAACAGTATAACGTAAGCCATCAAAGGGAAATTGTTCATATTCAATAATTTGTGAGACGATCTTTAAAAAATATAAAAAATAAAAAAGGAAAAAAAAATTGGGGGGGGGGTGGGGGGGTGGGGGTGGGGGGGGCGTAGGGGGTAGAGAGGGGGTATAATGTTGGGTGTGGTTATTTATTAGATGATGTTTAAAAAAAATATCATTATATATTTTTTGGAGGGGGGAGGGATTCTGGGTAGGGGCGTGGGGTATTGTTTGAGTGGTATCAATTGTGGTATTCAGGTAAGTGTTGTTTTGTCAAAGTAATAATAAAATGTAATCATAAATAAGGAAGTTATGGCAATTTAAGCAAAATGTTCAATTATCTAAGTGTAAAATGGACCACAATTATGTCAAAATGCTTGCTAAAGTGGTCTGCTCATATTTATAGGTTGGGGTCATGTTGGTTAACAAGTATGCAAAATATAAAAGCAATATGTCAAAGGATAAAGGAAATATTTGGGGTAGTACGCAAACTTTAACATAGATTTACCAATAATATGCATATTATAAGTATAAAAGGGGCAATAATTATGACAAAATGCTTGATAGAGTTCTCTGCTCTTGTTTATAGGTGGGGTCATGTTGGTAAACAAGTATGCAACATAAAAAAGCAATATGTCAAAGGATATAGGAAATATTTCAGGTAGTATTTAAACTTTAACATATATTTACCAATAATATGCATATTCTGAGTATAAAAGGGGCAATAATTATGACAAAATGCTTGATAGAGTTCTCTGCTCTTATTTATAGGTTGGGGTCATGTTGGTTAACAAGTGTGCAACATAAAAAAGAAATATGTCAAAGGATATAGGAAATATTTGGGGTAGTATGAAAACTTTAAAATATATTTACCAATAATATGCATATTCTAAGTATAAAAGGGGCAATAATTATGACAAAATGCTTGATAGAGTTGTCTGCTCTTGTTTATAGGTTGCGGTCATGTTGGTAAACAAGTATCCAAAATATGAAAGCAATATGTCAAGGGACAATGAAAATAATTGGGGTATTACGAAAAAGTTGTGTGCAATTGATTGCAATTTAATGCAAAATGTCAATATAATTTCTCATAAATATTTCTGCACTGCAGCTTTAATCAATACATTTCAAGATTTTCTCAACGGCATGCTTCAGTTGCCAATATTATACACTGTCCAGTTATAAATATGATGGGCTTAAAACACAATTATAAACTCACCTTGTATGCATGTTTAGGTTTTGCACATTTTCTTGGCAGGCTTGCTATAGTACTGCCTCTTTTGTAAAATTGAAACGTTCCACTTGATGACATTTCAATGGTTGTCTCATCCAAAATAAAGAAATGCAGAATAAACGAAAATAGTCGAAAGGCCAGTGATTATTCGGAATCCAAAGATTATATTTGCATACATTTGGTCTTTTTTGGTCATGTCACTTAACACAGGGGTAGTAATGGAACAGATTCAGGGTTAGCACGAAAAACCCGCCCCCGGGAAAACCCGTTTTTTCCTGCCCTGGGCAATACTCTGAAAGTGGGCAATAATGGGCAATACTATTTTTTCTTCATTTAACATGCAGTTGTAATTGTTTTTTATCATCCTTACTTCTCTGCCAGCCTATGATGTAGTTCTATCTGTAGCTTTGCTCACTTGCACTGCCTTAGAACATTTTTGAAGATTAGTTTTTAGTCTTTCAATGTTGGCACTCACTTCACATGAACATGTTTTACACTTGGTTTTAGCCCTATTTCCTTCTGTGATTTTATCATAAAATCCCCAAATAGGATCTCTAGTAGGTTTCATGTTTGTGCAGATAACAAAGAATTACAATCACAGTAATTAAACTTTAAAGTCAGAATTGGTAATTAGGGATCATTGAAGAAATACTTTTTAATATTGAAACACAATTAACAGGAATCTGTCACTTACTGTTGCAATCGCAAAGCATGTTTTCACAGTTTATGGGTGGGCCCTAATTGGCACTAGTCTGTGTATCTTTTATGGCCCCTAATAAACAGTTAGAGGGCCTTTGTCTGGTCCTAATAGGGCCCTTATATGGCCAAAATAGGTCCAATGTTTTCAAGTGGTCCAGTGTTATTGTTAGTTGTACAAACTGAGTGAGTGTCATAAATGATGACACAAAACTGTGTCAATAATTTAAAACACTAAATTGGGGCAGGAGTCTTAATGCAACATGAGATCAACTAAATTATTTGAATGATAACAAAAAGATATATTACATGTATAATCCCTCATGTCTCTACCCATTTCCCTTTTCTTTCATAAATACCATTCTGTTACATATCCTATCATAATTTTAGAAAAATAATGTGAGTTAATAAAATGTAAATCAGATAAAACACAGATACCAAGTTATACCCAGTATTGTCCATAAAGACCATTACATTTAATTTCATTTACAAAAAAGTAAAGTATTATTAGGATTCCAAACTTTCCACATAATATAGTTGGTTAAAATTTAACAAATATTTTCTAATTATTAATAATTAATGGATATGTTTTTATAGAGACTTATAATTATATAATTTATATAATTGTGTAATATCTTTATTACCCAGTAAAGTCCATCCAAACCATCCAAAACAAACACAAAATGAATTGCAGATCCTTGCAGAAAAAAAGAAATTATTAACATGCATCCACATGAAATAGAAGTTAATGTGTAAATAATAGAAAAGAATTGCTTAAATTAATAGTTATTTTCTGTTATGTACTTAATCATTATTATCATTATGCAAGTTGTGCTGTTGTATAATTGTGTAATATCTTCGATACCCAAGTAATGCCTATCCAAACAGACAATGAAAAAGAATTTCCATTTTCATGAAAATGAGAAGGAATAATGAATATGTTTTCACGTGAATTAGAAGTTGACAATGAAACTAATAGTTAAAATTGTTAATAGATATGTTCTTTTAATATGAACAAACTCATTATTATCATATAAGTTATACAATATTTCAATATCTTTATCACCCAGTATTGCCCACTATTGCCCAGTAAAACCCAGTAAAACCCGGGTTTTCCCAGTATTGCCCGCCCGGGCCGGTCAATACTATAAAACCCGGATTTTATGCAAACCCTGAACAGATCCTAAAAACTAGCCAGTGTCCTGGGACTGCAAGCCCTGGCGGGGTCTAGGGATGGAATGCCTAGTTGAGGGTTCTACTCCATTACTGTGCTATTAAAGCAATTCGAAACATAAACTTGAGTATATACATGATAATGCCATCTTAATATTATTTTATGAACAAAAAATAACCAAATAGCATATCCAACATAGATCTATATTATTTTATAACATTAGGCGACTCACAAAAAAACTTCAAAACCTGATTTAAGGATTAATCCTGAATTTTAAAATCCATGATAATAAAAAATCATATCGAAAGAAAATTACAAAAATCATTTCTTATTAATGCAAGAAAATATATATTTTATTAAACCAGAAAGCACTAAGTCAGATTCAAAGTACCGGTAATGAAATCAACTACGAGACAGAGCTTAGCACAACAAATGAAAATCAACAATGTGTCGATACTCTGTCTCGTACTGAAATTGACAGACAAACAATTATCGATTCTTCGATTGCCATTATCCCACCCATCATGTAATGAATTGAAACGGAAACACAGCTCAGACAGCGCATACGTATGATTGACACCTGAGCAAATCAGTCATGCTCTGGGTCATTTTAAGGGCCTGCGACCCAGAATGGTGAAGTTGTAAATAGCAATTAGATCATGCCAATGCCCCACATTCAATTTTGATGATTATTTATGACACAGTGTACTATTTTTTATTTAATGGTGTGAACAGTATACATATATATCTCCATTTCATAGATAAACATTGAAACATTTTTTATTTATGAATAAGACAGCTTAAATGTTTTGAAGCTTTAAACTGTATTGACAGTAAGAAGATAATACAAACCAATAAATGGTGTAAAATGTATATATTTTGTATTCATATATAAATTGGTGGAAAATCCCCCTTTTTAAACAAATGATGCTAATTTTCCCCAATCTGACGGTACAGGTAATGTACTGTTTCTATAGACCAGGTCAGAGACCCCTGATTCTATCTATGGAGAAACAAGTTATTTATAACCGACTAATGACATAACACTGTGACTTTCAATTAACACAGTGCAATATGGCTACAATCTGAATCGGGAGTTTCGGGACAGTGATAGTGTTTTCATGGTAGCAGGCTCTTTCGACCCCAAGCTCTTTCGGCACAGTCCGAAATTTCAGGCTCTTTCGGCCCCAAGCTTATTCGGCCCAAAATCGACCAGGCTCATTCGGCCCCATATTTTATTACACCTTTTAACAAGGGTGTATGATTGAATAAAGGTGTTCAAAATGATATATATTGTGTTGTCGGTTTGTTCCTTTGTATTGCTTTTGATGATTGATGATAAAATGAAATTAATTGAAAACCATTATTGTTTTACAAACTGTTACCAATGTTTGTAATTGTTTTAATTGTTAAATTGTGCCGGCTTTTAAATGCATCGATTGTCGGTTTGTTTGTTAAATATTGCGTTTGTTAAAAGGTGTAAATGATGACTATTTGTTTGGTTTGTTCCATTGTTGTTTTTTTGTCGGTTATTTAGCAATTCTTAACGAAATTATTGCAAAAACGTATAAAAGTGCTATTATTGTGTTAATTGGTAGCATAAGTCATTTTGCTGTCGATGTTATACTTTGGTTACTAGTTCTATAATTTTGCTGTGAAATTTGGTATGATATTGGATATTACTTGTGTTAATCGTGACTAAATTTGTAAGTGTTAGTGTTTGTGATTGTGAATTTGTTATGGAGGAGGAAAAGTGTTAAGTGTGAAAGAATGCCGTTCGCTCGCTGCAGCATGGCATCACATGTGACGTTTGCGACAAATGGCAGCATCGCACCTGCAATACAGGTAAGTGTTTATTCAAATACTAACAATAAAAGTTAAACTTCTCTCGCGAAACATTGTAAAAATTCTTTCAAATGAGAACTGAGACATTTAATGCAAACGTGAATTAATCTAATTGCCTTATTACAATTTGTTAATCTGGTTAGACACATGTATTTTACAACCTGATAAAGGTCATAAAACCGGGCATAGGTGCGGGTGCTATTCAATGGCGTCACTCGATAATGAAAGACGGGGTTCGCATTAATTAATGAATTATGATATGGATTTTATTATTACAGTCTCATCCATATTTATATTTTTCATAATTTTGATTATATAAAACATTAAGATGATGATGCAATACAGGTAAGTGTCAATGCCAACTGACTAGCTAAGATTATCGACAAATAAATTATTTTCCTAAGTAAGACTGAACATGGGTTTAATTTGCAAAATTTTAAATTTATTTTATTGTTATGGTTATAATTTGCAATTTTTTAAATTCATTTTATTGTCAGTTCATTGTCAGTTCAAAGTTTACTGATATATCAAATGAAATCTACTATTTTGTTACCTGTTAACCCGAATACACACCACACATGTATTTAACAACCTGATAAAGATCATAAAACCGGGCATAGGTGCGAGTGTGCTAGACAATGGCTTCATTCGATAATGATTGACGGGGTCGGAGTAATTAAAGAAAACAACATCTGTTTAATGCATTAACGATGCGTGAACATCGTCAGGTTAGTTATTAATCAATTAGGTTATGTTGTAAATTTATGACGAATTTTGCAAACACTTTGTAGGCATATCCGCGACAGAAAATTTTAGTTCAAAGAGGGGGGATATTGTTCTTACCTTCATCTGCAATGACTGCCGCAACGGCCCTACAACGCCTGACATCAGCCTAAACATCAGCCTAAACTTATAAAATGTCGCGCAGTCGACTATGCTTGAGGTACTAGTTACATCTTCGATATTATTGTTATAAATATGAAGTATATTCAGGTTTTTACAGTTTCACAAGCATAAACAAGTTCAAAGATAGTTTTCATTGGTATTATTTATCATTTTGATATCATCTATTAAATGGACTAGCTCTTTATCATGCTGTGCTAAATGATTTTTCTTTGTGGTAATTGTAAATCGTAAGTAAAGTAATATAAAACAGTGGCATTATTTTTGACATTAATACATTTAAGTTGTTTATTCGTTGTATGCTCAGGCATCCGAGGATCCTGCTTTGCTTCCACGGTTATATGAATCTTTAGTCTTTAAAGTTTCCGATATAATTTCATGTTGGACTAATACTACAGCAAATTTACGTTAAACAATATGAGGCCGATGTATATCGCTATTATACCATGCATTTAAAGCCTGAAATTGGACCCAAAAGAGCCTGAAGAAACCGGGGCCGAAAGAGCTTGGGGCCGAAAGAGCCGACAACCGTTTTCATATCTGGTAAAGCATTGCTTGTTAGTTATAATTCAACATCTTCTCATGCAATTAGCAGAGTAATAAATAAGTAAGCGCAACAATCGCAAACAATCGCAAACAAACGGTTAAAAACGCAATCGCTATTAATCTCAACCTTGCGGAGCACAATCGCTAACTCTACTGTATACTATAACATTCATCAATCCTGTATAAACAGATTTTACAGACAACATACCTTATTCTTCTTTCGACAGTTCGCAATATTCCAATGCACACTTATATATGAGGCGCGCTCCGCTTTTATGGAAAGTAAACTCTGAACGAAAACCCAGTAAAATCCTGAATCGAGGTCAATAATTTACGGACGTGCATAAGGCCCGGCTTTCCCCGAGACCTACATAAATTAAGAATCAGGCTAGATAACTCTTATTCTGTATTAAGATCAGTGATAACTGGTTTTGCTTACCTTAAAAACAATTTATATAGAGTTTGAACAAGCTCAAAAACTGAAAGAAATGAAATTCTACTCAATTCGCTATTATAAATTTGTGGGCATTTTGACACTAAGGTTTCTATCGGCAGTGAAAGTATTAACAAATGCTATATTTTATGTAAGAGGAATTATTAAGCAGTTCAATGTAACACTCAGTGAATATTAATATGTAAAATCACATTTGTAAATACTGATGTTAACCCCTGTTACAAAATGTTATACTGAAACTTAAAGGGACAGACAGCCAGATTGACAAAAAAGAACAGTTCTAAAATACCTTCATGTTTACAATTATTAGTTTATATTGATTAAAATATCACGACTAGTATATTATATATTTTGAAAAATGTTGTAAATGTTTCATATTTTAAGTAAATTCGGTAATACAATTTTACTGAATATGTCTACCAGGTAACTACCAGTTAACTATGAATAACGCAAGAAGATTGATAATTTGATATATAAAATATATACAATTATAAACAAAATATACAATATACACTATACAATATACGCATGCGCAATTTGCATTCATGGGTTTACCACGTAACGATGATGATCAATCTACTTGCGTCATTTATAGTTAACTGGTAGTTACCTGGTAGGCATACTAAGTTAAATTTTATAAACGAATATACTGAAAATATTAAAACTTAACAACATTTTTCAAGTAATGTAATATATCAGTCGTGATGTTTTAATCATTATAAACTAATAATTGTAAAATGCGGTTTTTTATCACTGTTCTTTTTTCGTAAATCTGGTTTACTGTTCCTTTAAACGATACGCGATATTCAAAGCAGAGATATGATACCTGATGTGTAAATATTGGGAGTGCTTATTTTGACGCATAAATTCGATCGGTATGGCAATATTTAAAAAAAGTAGTCATAACTCAAATGTGTGATTGCCATATGATTGTGTTATTTTACTACCTTGTTTTGCCAATATATTCCTGTTTCTTTTTTTTTAATTATCTATTTATAATTAAAACGATATCAGTGTTTATCTTTTTACGATAACCATTTCATGTAAAAAATTGTACGTTAGGTGACATACATATTTTAAAAGCGTGCATAGTTTAAACGTCATTCGTCTCATGTTTTGTGTTTAATGTTAAGCGACTATGATAACAATAAGAAATGAATACAGCAATATTTAACGTAAATCCATTGCATTTATCGGTATTGTCTGTTACCCGGTAAGTACTTAGATAAAGCAACGTGATAGGTACGATTTCTACAGTTTAAAATTTGCTTTGCAGGCTATATTTGCTGTAATGTGCAGAACGGGCTAGATTGCCTGTTATATCGACTGATACTCACCCTATACATGAAACAATAACGAAGAGGTTAACAATATAGTGCGAAACATGGCGATGCAATAAAACCAGGTTTGACACTTCAAAGTAAATTATAACGTTTAGTTAGGTCAAGTTAGCTTGAGATTATGAGCAATGCTGTTGTTTTTGGTTATTAAAATAACCGTGACTTTAAACTTGACCTAACCTACCCCGAATCCAATACGAAAATATGTCGTCATTTAAGCTGTATACACAACATATACGTGCAGTGATCTCAAGTGTAATAGTTGTTTCTACTTTTATAAAAAAATAATTTCTTGGATGGGCATACGATTTGTCTGCACGTATCCTATCAACACCCAAAGTTTGAGTGCAATGCAAATCAAAACTCCATTTCGTGCACGTGAACAGTCTTTGTATCTTTAGTAACAGTGACATTTATTTACTTTAACTGTGTTTTGTATTTTACAAACCGATGACCTTAATCTTTATGCGACCGATACAGTCAAAAGCTATGCCAAATTGAAACCTTTCTAGATTAAATGTTTTCCTAAGATTGCTCAATGCAACTCAAACTTAATTACTGGAATCAACACTGTTTAGCGTCTCGCCCATTCCCTTCTCGAATCCAATTACTAGGATTGTCGACTTCGTTAGAAATCTGGTTTCTTAGTAAGCTCAATATAAATAAATTACTATATTGTATTATACAAAACGATTTAGAACAACTCCAATTAGTGGTTTCTGAGAACCCGTAAAATTGCATTGTTTCTGTATCACAATTTAACAAGAATCGCCGTGCCCAAAGCAGTTCTTTTCTTGAAAACCCGAAATCCTTTTCGGAACAATTCAGAATATTCTCTGCTTTATTTAGACGAATCACATTGAAAGGATATTAGCAAGGAAGTGATCAACTTATCAACATTTCTATGAAGATGATTATTTTGAAATCTGAAGTGTGTAATGAAATACAACTAATATATAAGTTATCTTCTCAACCACCTGGCGAAACATTATTAAAACGACATGATATATGTTTAAGAGACACTGTGTCAAAATGTTACCGACGTTTGCATTTTGTTATAATTTATTCACGAACATCCGATGCCTCATTTCACGACTTGGAAAGCGGAATACGTTTATGATCAAAGTATGGTTAAATCCTTATCATTCCGAGCGACTATGAAAGAAACCTTCAGTTGTAGACAAATACAACACAATGTGTACGTATTACAACATATTTATGCGCGTTGTTCACAATATGTGATTTGGTGTTTTTGTTGAACATGTGTACCGTGTGGTTTTCAATGTTTATCTCCATTTGTTTAATAAGTTGTTTTCAATAGTATTCCCCATTTGTGTAATCAGTTGTTTGCAATAGTATTCCCCATTTGTTTAATCAGTTGTTTTCAGTTTTTTTCTTCATTTGTTTAATCCCAAGAAGACATATAATTAACACGTAGAAAATGATAAAATATGTCGAGGTTAATATTGGCGTTTTTTCGATTGATTACTTCGTTTAACAGTTTCATATCTGATAACTATAACAATGCATTTCATGGATTGTATGATGTAATCGCGAATAAGGGTTTTCCTTTACTGCTTTAACACATTTAAACAACAACTTATCTCTCAGCTATTGTTTTAATGTTTTTCTACTTCGAATATAATCAGAATAGCAACAACTGTACAAAGTAGGAATCCGATTAAACAACAACACAGACGCAATACGAGTCCAAAGGATAGAGTGAATACTTTTTGACGAATTTACTCGATGAAAAAAAAGTTTGAACCTTTCCCAGGCTTTTAAAGCTATACTTAGTTGTTCAACTAGTCCCATATTCATCGTACATACTAAACAATTAAGCATAATATTGGACTTATCGGAAAGGTCATTGCTGATTATTGTTATTACGACATTCGCATAAGGAGAATAATAATATTTCCACATAACTATCGCTGCGATGGATTATAAATTGTCTATCGTCTACGGTATGTTCACTGTCTGCAACTTGTTTAGCCTTCAACGCAAAAGTGGCTCACACCTTAAGTGTTTATATTGTAGTAAACGCATCATTTCTATCGCGGATCGGAGCGCTAGACTGACATGTGAGTACTTGTTCAAAAATAATGGATGTGGAACATGTTTTTGAGGGCTACATGTGGCACATACATTCGGTATTTGTCTAATGAAACGTTAACAATTTCTTGTTTTGAAAAACTACATATAAATGCACGTGTATTAAATGTGTTTTGATCAAATCGAAAATGACCTAATTTTCAGTGGTGCATCGATTTATTGAGACGATATTAACTTTAACGTGTGCATTTTGTGTATTGGACTTAATTTGCATGAGCATGTACAGTCTCAAGTGTATAATCGAAAAAATATTATTGTAATTGTTCAAACTTGAATGTTTGAATAATAAAAAATATGTCAAATTTGGTTAAGGACATGATAAGTCAACGTTTGTTTTACTAAAACATGTACTGCCTATTTTTGGTCGAAATGTATCTAGGACATGCTTTCCGATTTAAATATCCGCATGCTTACTTACTTGTGTTACCTTTTGCTTCGTATTTGCACACCCTAATTCAAATGATTAAACTTACCGAATGATGGCTGTGAGTTTTTATTGAACGTTCAAATGATTTATTACAGATAACGTAAAGTGCAGTTAGATATGAATGCACCTTGTGGAAATGTGTGCCATAGTTTCCGATCAAAAGAATGCTTATCACATGATAGGTGATATTCATACAAGTGAAGTGGTTTTACGTCCATAGAAATGATGACATTTAAAACACAAAATAGTTAAACGAATGAAAAACTTCTTTTATGTTATTTAGGCCTTACGTAAGTTAAGTATATATATACACTTTAAACTTCGAATACTGCGCAACATGTTATATGAAATAAAGTTTTTTGTAGACTTTTTAATGTAATGGATTTTTTATTAACGACCTTTAAGACACAGCGGTAGTATTAAATATTGCGTTTATGGGTGCGATTGAATTGTGTAGTCATTTGGCATATCAACGTATACATAAAATATGATAAAATAAGTATTTATTTGATTTCGATATAAATGAAGAAATAAATGGCGCAATATTTAATACATACATGGACAATAATTACACATTTCGTCCCAATAGGTAATACATTTTATAAATTGCTAATGTCTTTAAACACGTTTTGATTATTGATCCGTAATGGGCAATTGCCAAATATAATAAAATGTATTATTGTCTTAATTAGCATAATTTCACAGAACTACATGCACAATTTTAGGTAATTTTACTGCAGCAGAAGACAGCCTGTAATTATGTTAACAATAGGTTTAAGAGCTTTTGGGACATTTTGGCCAGTCTAGTGTTTATAACAGCTAGTGCGATGACATTGGTAAGTTTATCATTGAAATCTGTACATATTGGCTGCTTTCAGGGAAAACGGGGCTTTATGCTGCATTAAAAGTCTGTCATGTGGGCAAAATTTGTCTCAATAATTTAAAGAAAATAGATACAGTATTAAATACACATATCACAACATGTACATGATTATCGGCTTTCTATTCTTTAGCAAGGCAACAACAATTCTGAAGATGGTTGCCAGTGCAGCGACCAATTGTGAAAAAAGACATATTGTTGTTATTTGTCTAAGTAATCTCTATAACATAAGTATGAGGATAAACAGTCACACACATCTCCTGTTCTTTAAGACACACTCTTTAAAATTTGAATGGGTTGTGTTCATTTCAAACTTGCGATTTAAAAAACTATAACATAAGTTTGAAAACTGAGTTGCTTCTAAGATTATGCAATAGCGAACAAATTCAGTGCCTTCAGCGCTTTAATTAGTGTGAGCGTTAGCTCACACTAATGTTACAGAAAATATTTTGCAAATCAGTATGTGCTAAGAAGCCTTAGGTAAGGTATGGAAAGACAACCACTGCCTGTTGCAGGAAACGACACATGATATATAGAGCGTCTGCTAGGAAAGAAATCCACCAAATTTGCCTGTAAATACTAAACTGCAGAGGGTTTATATCACTAACAGTGTTTAACAGCTTGTGAGACGAGATTAGCCAGTCTAGTGTTTATCATTGAAATCTGTACATATTGGCTGCTTTCAGGGAAAACGGGGCTTAATGCATGTCAAATAAGATAAGCCTGTGCATACTGATTAGCCTGTGCAATGCGCACAAGCTAATCAAGGACGACATTTTACAACCGCGAACACCTACAGTGCCTTCAGCGCTTTGATTATGGATGCCCAATATACAGCAACTATACCAAGAAATAAAAATGCAACATGCATGATTCGTATTTTTAGCAGTAAATCATCCAATTTAGCCATAATGTTGTTTCAATTTAAAAAATTGAAGAATGCGCAAAACAATTGCAACATTTGTATCAATAAACATGGGTTATATGCTATTTTAAATCAAATTTCGTTCGAAAAGAAAATAAAACGCGTCGCAAAAAGTATGCGATTCGTACCTGCGCGAGAAGATCCTAAAAGAGAGATTTAGTCAATCGCCTTAACCACTCGGCCACGACAACTTCACATTAGAATCTGCTTAAATTAGATATCCATAAGTAAACAGGTAAAAAGGCTCTAAGATCATTGAAGAAATCGCTTGAAATCATTACGGGTGCGCTACCTTAAAGAATGAAAATGTTTATGACAGCAAATATTAATGGTCAAGTTATAAGTTATTGCATTTTGGTCTTATTCAGTCGTTTTTAGCCAAAATGACGATTAGACAATGTTTCGAGTGAATTAACTACATACAAATTTTAGCTAACCATCCTGTTGCAAACGTTCATGTAATCGATGTAATATTTCATTATCGATTGACATTGGTCTTTACAGACTTGAAAAGTACACAAATACCCTATTGCTTTATGAATCGTCTGCGCAATGTGCACAACTTAGTTATTCATCAGCGTTAGTTCGGTTTTTAAATTAACATGGTATTTTCAATCGATTAACAAGTTTCAAATATGGCATAACAGAAAACAAATACTAATGTTAGTTTAATTCAATTCAATATTTGGAAACTCGAGAATCTACAGGAAACAAAATCCTGTTTACATTCGCTATTTGTTTTCGCAAATGACCAATGCCTGTACAATACATAACAATAAATATATAACGAACTTTAATATAACAAGGCTTAATTTTGCAGTCACAGTAATGGGACTGTCGATGTATATCTATGGTGTTGTTGAAAACGTTTAAACATCATGCACAACTTCATAATAAGCCCAGCTAAATGACACAATACTTAAGACTTATTGTAAATAAACTGTACTAGTAGGGACTTGAAATGAAAAACATTTAAGGAGAATGGCAGTTTGATTTAAATGTGTCATATTGACCGACAAAATTACAACATTATGAACTGAAATAAAATAAATCATTTTCGGGATTGGTTAGAAAATACACAAAAAATGCAAGCATAAAGAAGAAGAAGGACGACGTATGACTCAGTGATCGGTTAGTATAGATGAACATTGGCTGAAAATGTAACATCATCAATATCATACTATAAACTTATAGCATAATCTTACTTTCAGTGTGAACAACCGTTCAACATTTTCCGTTATCATAATCCAATGTTTCGAAAAGAAATAATGTACACTGTTACTTTGTAAACAAGCTTGTAATACATTTATTTGCCATGCATGCGAAACATATGTAGGGTATATATTTTTTACAATATCAATCAAACACAGTTTTTTTTCAATGTCATTTCACCCATGAATACGACAAACAGTCATCTTTCAGAGACAATATTTTCAAGTTGTTCCCATATTTTACATCGGTCAAGCACAATGCATGGTGTCGCGCCATTTCAAAAGACATACGTTTTTTGTGATAACAGGTGGGGCTATTTACTGCAAACTTTAAGATGAAGTCAAATAACGTATTGGGATACATTAAGTACATTTAACGAACTAATCATACCATAGTATCTGATTCTTATCTATATTGTGTAGTTAAATAAAATATGAAAAAAGGAGTCATCAAGGATATTGGAAAATTTGTCTCAGTGGCGTTGTTCATATTGTTTCCGCCAAGCGATCCCGAAATCCCAGATTCCACCCCAGCTCTGGTCGTTGGATCTCCTCAAAGATACCAAGCACCAGTTCAACAGAAAAATTGTACTCGAGAGTGTATCAATAATTCTAAGAGCTGAAAGATGCAATCGAGCTTAACTTACACTAAACGTCTTTGGTAGCGAATATTATTTAGCCAACATTTTTCGAACGTTATCGTTTCAATGAAGTTTGTGTGGTTATGCACTGTGAAACTGCAGTTAGATAAGTAACAATAGCGTTTATTTTTTCATTTGTAGAAATGATGGCAACGTCCTCCAGTGAAATACAAGATGACCAAGTGGAATGGCTTTCAACTCTTAGAGACATTGAATATGAAATTTGTGTGACAGAACAGCTCATAGATGCGAACGTGAAATCTAACGACAAGTACAAAGATGCATACATAAGCTCTGTTGAATCATGCAGGGAGGACTCAATCGCTCGGCTTGACCAATTAGTTGAAAAAGCGAAACATGAAGGTATCAGCATTCACAAGAGTAATGACGAAAGTTTAAAACAACTTGAACAAACGTGCAAGGAAACTAAAGATAGAATTGAAGAGCAAAAATCTATAGTCCGCGACTTATCGCAGAAAAAGCAGCCACGGCAATTATATGTTATATTGAGGAAGGAATTACAGGAGATGCGTACTGTCATAAAACAGTCATCTTTTCATAATCATATTGTACAATTTGCATTTGAAATCAATTCTAAAGTACATAATTTTCTGCAGAGCGAAATCCAAGAGATAGGCACACTTCAAGAAATATGCATGGGTAGCGATGAAGTGGTCGATGATACACACAGTTTATCGGTAGGTGTTGTTTGCTAGTTTAGCTGTTTAAAACTGCTCGTATTGCGAATTTTCTCTATTATATGCTGCACTACTAGGAATGTAATTTTACTCAAGGTAACGCGTACAAATTGAGAAAACAAAATCCCTTTCGCTCAAAGCGCTTTCAACAATAACGACCATTCAACGTTTTTCTAACAGAAGAAATGCATTAAGAACCTGTACGGCATTTGCTATTTTAAGACTTGTTTCCCTTGATTTATGTATGATTATGTTTAATGAAGTTAAACTGAACATGTGTGGAACTACATATAAAAAAATACAACATTCCAGCATGAAATAAACAATATTAATTTAAACCGCAAAACTAATATATTCACATTTGCTGTAATGTATTGATCAAATTTTTCCCGTTGTGGTAAACCTGCCCACGACGTGGAATCGCATTGTTTTTGCACAATTATTTTGATTGTGTACATTCATTTAAACGTTAAGCTCAAATCTATCCTATGTAATAATTGCTCCAATTATTTCTCTGCAATAAAAATAAGTTTGTTTGTGTGTAGGTTGCATCGTATATATCGCGTATGTTTTATTGTTCCGCTCAAAACCGGCAACTGTTACTGGTTTATATGCTTATACTGTATACATATGAGGTAGTATTATATAATGTGAATTCTGTACATAATTTTGAACAAATGCATATTAGTAATTGCTCCTCATACCAATTTTCGATAATTTAAAATTAAAGTTACGGTTAAATACATACGAAGTCGTCCAATTAAAAAACATTATGAAACTGTCTGATGACTTGCTTACATAATAATGGTGTTTCAGTCAAGAAAACTCGTGTTATAAAATGATGTTTTATAATGCATCGAATAACAGGGCGTGTTTTAAGTGCGCAGTTGGAGTGAAGCTTGAGTGGAGATCCATAAAACTAAGCATTTTATCGCAAACATATTTCGATAGCAAACAATGATTTTCGAATATTAAACAATGACGATATTATATTGAAAGACCTGTCATGGTTTTTGCGTGGAACAAAATCACTGTCACTATTTAAATGATTTCCACTCGAAAAAACGAGAAGTGCAATACACCTTAACGTTAAGACATCTGGATACAAACTGTTCATAACATTACTTCTGCATTTTACCAATTCGCCATTTTTCAAGAAAATTCATTGCATCGCAAATGATAAAACATATGTTTTCTGTTTGATAATTGACACAAATTTAGGTAACATTATGAAACTATGTATTAATCATCTAAACTTAGGCCTTGCTTACGATCACAGATAGGATGTTAGAGGTTAAGGTCAATTTAGTAGTATGAATGAATAAAGAGATGAATAATAGATTAATAATATACGAATAAACAAACGATCGAACGAACGAACAAACAAATGGACCAACGAATGAATGAAAAAGAAAGCATATCTCTGAAGCTCGTGCCTTGACAACGCAATAACTGAAACATAAATGCATGATAGCTTTTTTTTTAATTGCAGAACTTAAGCTCATTAAAGTTAACAGCACCACCCCCACTTCCACCGAAACCTGTCCTTAAACATGTTCCAACCTCGCAGAAGAAAAAAATGAGAATGTGTCAACTCAACAACGATGACATTCTACTTGATACCCACATTTGCAAGCTAGAAGTAAGTTTAGCATTCAATCTTGTTTATCATTACGTTTCTCTCTTTCATTTTATTACCATCATCATCAATACCATTGTAATTGCATAAGCTGAATAAGCATATCTCCAATAAGCACTTTAACCATGATAACATTATAATGATGATGATAATACATTATTATTATCATCATCATCAATATTACGAACAACAGAAGCAGAACATTATAATGCGTATTATTCACGTCATATTCATGAATGTCATCATTCAATAAAATCCGTTTGAACATGTGTATTCAGTGAACTTTCGATCCGATTATGTTCTATGTAATTCTTGCGGATTGCAATACCATTTGAGTAAGTATCGAAATATTTGTATAGAAAAAGCACATGTTGACATTATCGAACAGGAATAGACACTAAAATTAACATTATGCTACGATTATCCACGAAATATTTATCCCCATTATATACGATGACATATGAGTTAGATTATAATAAATCAGAACAATATTACAAAATAAAGGGTTACATTTGCGAATAGCATGCGGTGAACCAAATAGACGTTTGGTAGAACTAAGAACTTCTACTAAGAACAAAAGAACACATAATTATTTTAAGTGTACGTTTATATAAAAAAATGTGTTTATGAACAAACCACATATAACGTGGTTTACTGTATGAAGTGGAAAAGTGTTCGCTTTGCATAGAGTGATATTTCGCAGTTTCTTGAACTTGAATAATGTACATGATTTCACAACAACGCGTGGCTTGATTCCTTTGCATCGGACCCAAAAACTACGGTTATTTCCACCATTATAAGCACTAAGCCGTTAAATAATTCTAAAAGACATTAACGTCGTACTGTTAACGAATTTTGTTAAAAAACGATTAAGAATGTACATTTCAAATTGTGTTTGTGGTATTGTATGCAATAGATGAAAACAAATGTTTTAAATTTATTTATATTTATAAAGAAATAAATTATTATCACAGTACACGTACGTTATTATGCCTCTTGAAAATAAAAGTAAACATCATTATATATGAATTTTCTGATCAAAATTGTTATTTTTAGTGAATAGAGGAAATACATTTTCAAGAATAAACAATATAATTTTAAATGTTTTGGCGAAGTACATTATAGTATTATCATAGTACCAGTTTCGGTCTAAAAATCCAGAACAATTTTTTAAATTTCATAACCCCTTGTTGCAAAAAAATCATGAAAACTAGAATTTTCAGAGTAACCTATTAAAATAAAATAAAAAATGCTTTATTAGACCCTAGATATTATTTTTGCAATCATTTTTCATCAATTACAAATGTTTAAAAAAAATTGTTTCATGCTACTCATGGTACCAGTTTTTTGTCGAAAATTAATTACATTTTTTTAAAATGGGTTACCCTTTGTTGCCAAAAAATTCATAAAAAATATAATTTTCAAAGATATCCTTTTAAACAAAAAGAAAATGCCTTCCTAAAACCTTAAATATTATTCCTTCAAGCATTTTACATCAATAATTATTAATGTTTGAAAAAATCATTGGTTCATGCTAAATACTGTTTGATATACTGTAAATAATGTAACTACACATCCAAGTAGTGAGTCCATCAAACTATTGCAACCGAAACACCTGGTGTTCCAAGGCACCAGCCGAAGTCAAATGCCTTCTGACTTAGGGCATTTTACTATTTATATTTGTATGCATTTGTATATGTTTGAAAAAATGTATAATCTTAAATGACATCTTCTGACCATGCATGTCTTAGATTTCAAAATCCAGGCCCTGGTCTGACACATTGGTAACATTAACGTTAAACTGTTACCAGGCTTCTGAATTTAATTAGCCAGGTCACAGGAAAAGGGCAGTCTAATCAGTATCCAATTAAACTATTTGTCTTTGTCAGAAAACCGCTATTAAGCAAACAGCTTTCAAGCAACTACAGGCTGAACTGGATCTAAACTGGCCACAATCGCCTTAATGTCTCTTTTACTGGGATACAGGTCATATAACTTTAAAGGGATCTTTTTACGTTTTGGTAAATTGACAAAAATTGAAAAAAGTTGTATCGGATTCTTAAGTTTTCGTTTAAGTTATGTTATTTTAAGGAAACAGTATTACTGAACATTTACCATGGTCTAATATAGCCATTATATGCATCTTTTAACGATTTAAAAATTATAAAGCAATGCAACGCGAAACGATTGAATAATTTGGAGAATTATGTTGTTGTTGTTTAATTGAGTGAAACTACGAAAATTGCTTATATTAGGTATAAAATACGTCAACCATTTATACTTGGCAGAAAAGTCGAGAAGGCTAATGCGTTTTTACTCCAGAACTAAGGGGTCACTGGTTCAAGCCCTGCGGCGGACTACATTTTTTAAAAGAATTATATTCTGGATTTCTAACTGGAGCTTTTAAGATCCAATGCTTACATTTATCAATATAAAGCATTTCATGACTAACTTCAAAACATGTTAAAATCTGTGAAAAGGCCCCTTTAACATAATATCTACTCCTATAAATATGAGGTCGATATACATGGACTAAACGGTAAATTACGTCTTATTATTTGGACTATGATATCAACTACTTAAATAGAAAGAAGAAAAAATTCATACAAACAAGTAACTTGAGTAAAGAGTTTGTAATCAATGTTGTATTTCAGGACAGCTTTGTTATATGCAAATCCCATACGAGCTGTTGATATCGGGTATCATAGCCATTTAATAAGTCGCAAAATGCTCGAACAAAATTTATAAAGGTTAATGTGACTTTAATTGATAACTAAAAATACCAGTATCATCAGTATGCCAGTTTTGCCTTGTCAATCTGTCGAGATCCAGAAAGTGCTTCATTTCACATTGAATATATCCTTCGAATTCCATTTATTGTTGCATTACTAAATAGCGAAACAAGCCGATTTAAGCTGTAAGAAAGTTTTGACACGAGTGTTATCAAGTCTCTCATGGGCGAAGCCATTGTTGTAGAAATTGATCCATTCCCATCGAATATATCCTTCGAATTCCATCCATTGTTGTCATTAGCGGAGATTTAGTGAATAAATAATTCATATATCATAAATGACAGCTTCTACATTGCGAATCAAGCCAATTTATGCAGTAAGAAAGTTTTGAATCGAGACTCTCATGGGAGCGGCCATTGTTGAATGTTGAAACACGAACGACAACTCTGCTAGGAGAATGTTATCAATGAAAATCAACGAGCAATCTCCTACGCAGTGGCGAATGCCCAAGGGAAGTAACTGAATAATCGAGTTATCTCAATCGGACTGGCTCGGTCTTTTACATAGGTCGCCATTGTGAAGAATTTTTTTATGGCTGTTCCAGCATCGTCAAAAATGTTAACATATCTAACTAGAAGTTGAAACAGTTTTACTTGATTTCTTTCTGATATATGTTTGAAAAGGCCGCGCTAGCACAGATGGTATATTCTACTCTCTTTAGTGCCAGACACAGATAATGGCAGTGGCAGAGAAAATGGGTATTATGGTTCAAAAATCACATTTTCAGGTTTTGCCATATTTTATATTCACTATCTTTTAGAAAAAAAATGCAAAAAAAATAGTTGCTATCATTGTTAGTTTTCGAGATAATATTGACCTTACCTTAATACCACTGTTCAGTGCATAATGACTCATTTTCCGTAAATATGCTGACAAAACATTAATATAAGACAAACACTAGTAAATGAACAATATGCAGCAATAGTATGCTATTTTATTCCTTATTTCGACACATACAAACATTGTATTTGTGTCATCTGACATTTTAAAATATGGTTTCCATGGTAACATAATTTGAAAATTGTTTTTCTCTCAAAAGAATGATGTTTCTGTCGTTATTTAATATACTATACAAAAATAAAAATTTCAAATGAAAACTGTATACTTTTTTTAGTATTCATATTCCAGATTTACCGTCTGAAAATATAAGTAAAGCAATGATAATAATACTACAGCATTTTTGTGTGTAGACAGTAATGCACGAAAATACCATGGTCACTTAAGGTGTTCGACTTCACTTTTCAACATATGCTAATGAACTATTTTCATTGCAAATTGACTTAAACAAACATGTCCCACATCTGTATACACACACAATAAACATGTTACACAATTTTATATGAATATCAAAAATAAGTCTTGTTGGTTGCAATGGAAACTAATGATAAATAAAAAAGACCATAGCAAAAAACCTTGGTCTTTGGCTGTTCATGAATTATGTGACTGTCATAATTTTCTACAAATACAATACGTACAGGTGAAGGTCATTATGTGACAGTCCAAATTGTTTACAAATATAATAGGCGCATTTTGATGTTTATAATTATGCATATCAAAATGCAATGCAGATCTTATTGATTTACAGCATTCGTTGTCAAAATTGAACAATTAGAATTATAAAATAATTACAAAAGAAGCAATTGTCCCGAAATAAAAATATGTTGCACTTTCGTTCAAAATATTGTTCACATTTAATAAACTCAAAAACATGATAAACACTACATCCCAATGCAGTATCTGTTATGTTACAGTGAAAATGTGCTTACCATATAAATGATATAACATTAAACAGTGATAACAATAATCTATACTCAAATGTTTGATCCAAATAGTTATCTTGAACATAACAAACATATTTTAACTTTTTACTAATATACAGCTGATCTTTATGCCATTTGCTTCAAATTGTGAAATATATTGTTTAAAATTTGATTACATATGATGACATTTTTATAAATTATAAGCCTGAACGAACCGCTTTTTTCATATCATGAGTAGTGGCATTCTTTGCTCAACTGTAAGTACATTAATGCATATTTGCATGACAAAACCTCTGTCAAAATTTTTTATTTGTACTTAGAACAAATATAAGTCTGAGAGGATAAATCACATTAATGGTATTTCAAGTATATCATGTACTGATTATTCATCATGAATATTAAAAATTGCGTGTACAATCTTTTTGCAAATACATAACTGACCCTTACATAAAGTGATCTGAAAGTTGTCAGTTTACACAGTATTACTAATGGAGAAAAGCAAAATAAATAAAATTATGAACATGTGCAAGTACCCAAACCTAAATAGATTGCTCTTTTATTTGCTGCACAAGGCCTTTCAACATCAGGCAATAGGCATGTCAAATTTTCAAACATGCCATCTGAGAATGTGACCGGCAGTGATAACGTAACTACCTCATTGATGCTGACACCTTTTATCAATAAGTAAAACTTGGTTTCCTGAACATTGTAAAGTTCAATGCAGGTAACAAATCCAGGATCTGTTGAACTGAACGCAACCTTATGGTACTGAAAAAGTCCCGTCCATGGCACAAACAACAGCCAGTCAGAGAAATCAAACGTCTCATCACCATAGGTGGGCACTTGTGTCGGCTCATATTTATCTTCCCACACAGCTTTCCAACACCTGTACTAATCACATAAAATATTAACAATGGATTATTGCATGTGTATAACAACCCAGTCTACAAATACCCTAAACAAATGCAACAGTCATTTGATGACATCTTACACGGACAAAAAAGAACCAAACAACCTTGCAATATATCCGATATCAACAACATAGTTATTTAAAATTGTGCCATAAAAGCATTGATATTATTTACTTTCAGTGGGCAAGGATTTTAAAGAAATTAATAGTATAATGCATTTTTATTTGTTAGTTACAAATGTGTGTCTTTCAAATACGTATACATACCTAAATACGTGCAACATTGTACCCAATAATTGAGTCATAACTACCAGCAGAATTTCTACATCTATGTTTGTAAACTTGTTCTTCTTAATTTCCAAAGTGCTGATCTGAAGCAAATTTGTTGTGTCCAGGCCTGAAAAAAATACATTCCGAAATATAATGGATTTCTCTGCATTAAGTCAATTCATTATATTTCAACGATAGAAGATTATATATGTTTACTCATATTAACTATTACTTATAATGCAACTTAACCAGTATATTTTCAAATTAGAGATCATTGGTAGGCAAATGAAATGGGTAACAAAAATGTATAACTTTATATGGGAGCAGCAATAAAACTTTCAATTGTCTGACTCTCACAAGTGGCATCCTGCCAGATAATGGTGCATTTCTGCAGGACTTATTGTTTATTTACCTTGACCACAGTCATATTCTTTTTCATTAAATGGTATATTGTTATGTTGTTGGTTTTTTAATGAATGGTACATGTACAAGTAGCAATTACTTGCAATTTGTTTAAACGATAACATATTGGAAAACAAGATGCGTTTGTGAAACACAATGTCCCCCTATATGACGTTTGACCTTGAAGGATGACCTTGACCTTGACCATTCACCACTCAAAATGTACAGCTCCATGAGATACACATGCATTTCAAATATAAAATTGCTAGCTTCAATATTGCAGTAGTGACATTACATGAGCAATTTTGACCCATATATTTGATCTTGAAGGATGACCATGAACTTGACCTTTCACCACTCAAAATGTGCAGCTCCATGAGATACACAAGCATGCCAAATATCAAGTTGCTATCTTCAATATTGCAAAAGTATTCATAAAATAAGCGATTTGGGCCACATATATTTGACCTCTGACCTTGAAGGTTGACTTTGACCTTGACCTTTTACCACTCAAATTGTGCAGCTCTATAAGATACACATGCATGCCAAATATCAGGTTGCTATCTTCAATATTTCAAAAGTATTCATAAAATTAGCGATTTGGGCCACATATATTTGACCTTTGACCTTGAAGGATGACCTTGACCTTGACCTTTTACCACTCAAATTGTGCAGCTCCATGAGATACACATGCATGCCAAATATCAAGTTGCTATATTCAATATAGCAAAAGTTATTGCAAAATGTTAAAGTTGGCACAAACCAACCAACAGACCAACCAACCAACAGACCAACCAACAGACCAACAGACAGGGCAAAAACAATATGTCCCCCACTACTATAGTGGGGGACATAAAAATGTCTAAACAAAACTGTTTCCGATATCATAATAAAGAATTTTAGACATGGTCTTCGTCGTTGTTTACAGAGTCTGACATTGTAAGGTTGACAAGTGTTGCTATGTCTGATTTTACAACCAGGTATAAATGTTGACTGCTTTATTTTAATAAAATTAATTTCAATAATGTCAGTGACATAAACATGTTCACTGCAAGGATTTAAGTACACATGCCAACAGCCACATGCCTTTTCAAAGAATTCTTCAAGTTGTTTTTGGTACCGGTGACTTGAGAATAACATTAAATGGAATAAGTGTCAACATGTTAAAGGAAATCTGAGGAAGCTAAATAATGACCAGAATATTCCGACTCATCGCCTACATCACTTTTTCAACATGTTCATTACCATCTACATATTCATGTATGGTTTTTATTGGATACTTATAGTTTAATTGTAACTTGACAGAATTTCGACTATCAACCTCATGAATAACATCTTACACAATATTATACTTAATACTTACATACAGTAAAGGATTGTGTAAATTGGTTTGTTCGTGACATATTTTTTCACTTATTTAATTAACAACCAGTTTCACGATGCTGATGATTTGTAAACAAAGACATATGACCTTAAATTTAAAATGTCAGAATTTCACCTCCGGGTTATTTATTATTTAGTTTTCTAACAAATTAAGACAATACAAAAAAGCGAAAGCGGCAGTAAAATCCACACTTACCTTCTTTGTGATGTATCCTCATATTTATCAACCATGTATTGAACGTATAATCAACACTAAGCAATTATTTCGTTTAAAGACTGCTCAGCTGTGTACCGCGCCATTTTGAAAACCGACAAAATGTTTTGAGGGCCTTTGTCGATTTGTCGAAATAGCTGATTAAGAAAATACAATTTCTGCTGAAAACTATTGCCTGTGCACGTGTTGTCTTATAATCACTTATTTAAAGAAGTAAAAACGTTGTTTCATTTGAATCGCAGCTTTAAAAAGCGTGTTATCGGCCAATATCTAATTGACATAATAAAATCACGTTTTTCTCAACAACGTCATTTGCGCAACAATACCCAAAATCGCTGCGAACGCCACTATGGTACACGATCGAGTTCTTGAACGCGCCGTTAGCGGCAAAAACAAATAGGTTGCATAGATGCTTTCACAGAGTGCATTTTACACAAAAAAAGATAACTATTGATGCAAAGCATTAAAGGGCGTCGGGAATTTCAGTGTAAAAGGCACTCAATGAAGTTACATGGAACGAATTTTTTTCTACTGTAAATATTAATATATTGGCCGATTATTTATACAAAATAGAAAAAGATACTGGTATAACCATTATCTATTATTTTGTGTCATAAACCCCAAATAACCATAATCTATGATGTTGTGGTATAACCCCCAAATAACCATTATCTATGATTTGGTGTTGTAACCCCCAAATATTTCATAGTTCATTTTATTTACATTGGTTCCTTTTTTTATGGCATCCGTGTGCAGTTTTCATTAATCTAACAGAACTGTGTAGGTTTAAAAAAATCTGCTTCATCTTGTAAGCGTTATATCATTTATTTCTCAACTTCAATGGGAGATGAGTGTGAACTTATTCTTACGTTGCTCATATACGATAGAGGTTGAGTACTGATTGATATGAAAACACTGTAAAAGTTTTAATGTGTTTACGAACCCCCCACCCTCTCACACATATATTTCATTGGCATAATAAAAACAAAAAATGGTTACAATAAAACAGCATTTTTATTTAAACTAAAATGTCTACATCAAAACAAAAAGTTAACATAGAACACAAATAAAATAATTTGGTTCTACTGGGGCTCGAAGCTTGAGCCTCTCACATGTGAAGCGAGCGTGTAACCACTACACTACGGAACCGCTTGAAAAATCGCCTTCTAACTAAGATATTAATAAGTATCTGTAGTGTAACGGTCATCAATAAAGCAGTAAACCGTGTTATCGCTGTCGTCTTGTAAAATTGAAGAAAATACGCGTTAACCAAAACTCGAACAGCAAAAGTATGCGCTATTGTTACAAAAACCACCAAATAAATATATTTTGATTATGTTTAGTTTTTATACAAAACCAGAAAGTTCCACCTGTTCGCGTATTTGCCCAGTCCTTGTGATCTTTTATTATTGCCCAGTCCCTGTGATCAGTTATTAATTAAAAGAATTAGCTTTGTATTATTGGCAATAAATGTTGTAGTAAATGTAATAGGCACAAATGCAGTACTTATTTACACTAATTTACACAAAATATCACCACTATACAAGATATTCTGACAACAAAAATATATAAATTGATCTGTAAAATATCTTCTCCTCCCATAAGCGAAAAAAAACGTATTACATACGAGTCGCCGCACTTCAGTGCGACGCCAATAACATATTAAGTTTAATAAGTTAAACGAGAGCAAACAACACGCATGCATTGGATTGTAATTCATCCGGTATACATGAACACAAAGGGAAAATCATGCCAAAATCATGCCAAAATCAATCTAAATAATCATCATTATCATCATCATCATCATCATCATTATCATCATCATCATCATCATCATCATCATCATCATCATCATCATCATCATCATCATCATCATCATCATCATCATCATCATCATCATCATCATCATCATCATCATCATCATCATCATCATCATCATCATCATCATCATCATCATCATCATCATCATCATCATCATCATCATCATCATCATTATCATCATCATAATCATCATCATCATTATCATCATAGAACCACCAGCTGCGTTACATATGGTAAGTATTTCACCATGTAGAAGGTTCTACGCAAGAAGATGCAATTTATACTTTCCATTGCATAACAATCTAGCATTTCGTAGTTTTGGCATTCCGTAGAGAGAGTTTATGGTTAAAAATACGTAGGGAATTAAGTCCATGAGTACTCATTTAGCTCAAAACACCATGCCCAGGCGGATTTAATGACGAATAAACACAATGGATAATTCGCGCAATACAATGTTAAACAACTTTTTTTCAAACGTAATGTTCAACACAACAATTGTAGTTTACAAGCTTGTAACATTTCGTTTAAGTATAATTTAATTTAAAAAAGAGTAGTTGGTTTAGATAAGAAACACAATCGTTATTAAAGAGAGAAACTAATAATAATATTCCGTTTTTATTCTTTAAGTTTTAAAAATAAATGCTTCAAGATTTCTTATTTTGCATAAAATATTCATAAACTCTATGTCAAGATACTGTATGGCGTGTTACTTCTATTCCAATTTTGATAAATGTACAACATTTAAATAGGCCTACACTAATATTAAAAATATGCTTTATTTTGTACGTTCTGTAATGAATTAGAAAATAAATTAACGTATAATTAAAACATTCATTTAAAGAAAATAATTTCTATAATGGATAAATACAAATTTTATATAGTCTACATAAATCAAACAAGGTAAGGATCATTGTGAAATTATAGACGAGTCTTAGCTCCCTGAATGACATGTCAGTTTTTATCCGTTTCAGACAGTAAATACTTACAAAGGGAGTACAGCGGTTCAGCAGTTCGTGTTACCCTTTATGAACTTATACCCATGAATTATGATCTTTTCAGGGCTCTTGTTTTGAAGTTTATAAAGGCGTGCTTAAATCGTCAAGTAGAACCATCGCCGTTAAAGCCTGTTTTGAAACAATGTCGGAAGACCAAGGAAAGACGCTTGCTAAAGAAGGAAAACTGTTAATGCAATTCGACCACAAAAACATCGTGAAGCTCATTGGTATTGCCGCTCAGAGAAAACCGGTTATGCTAGTTATTGAGCAATTTTCAGGTATAATATTGAAACAAAATAGTTTAAAATTAAGCAGATACAATATTTGTTACGTACATTACTGTTACAATTTAATTTACTATAAATTATGAGCAAATAATACATAAAAAATCTTTTAGACGGAATCCTTCGAAATTACCTAATGAAAAACGGCAAGAATATGACAAATATACAGAAGGCTAACAGTTGTCTTGACGTCGCCAACGGCATGGTGTACCTTTCGAACAATCGTTGTCTTCACATGTGAGTGTTTGACTTTATGAAATGTGGGGATTTATTCGTGACGTTAAACTAAATAACAAGTATATAATTATAATGAATCGTGTTTCTTTATAATAATGATGCGATTACGATCATGCTGCTGCTGATTTTGATGATGCTTTTAGTATGAAGGAGATTTAACAAATAGTGGCGTTTGTAATTCTCACAGGGACCTTAGAGCTTCTAACTGCATGGTTGGTCGATAATAAAGTCGTTAAGATCTTCAACTTCACCAATTCGATAGAGGCAGACGAGTTAGACATTGTTGGAAACCGGCAACTTCCTTTGAAGTGGATGTCGCTAGAAACGATTATCAATGGTAAGCGAATAATGAAATTTTCCGTTATTTGATTATGGATTCCCACGACACGATGCACAAGAAATAAAAATCATGGTGAATGGTATATCGTTACATAACAAAATGAAGATCAGTCGATTTGAACGGAGTCTTACACACATCTTAATCGTGTAAAATGGTTAGTTGATTGGTTCGTAAACATTTATTATGTAAAAGCAATATAATAACTCGAATTTAAAACAATTATTACTTCATTTAAACCAAACTAATCGGCATAACAGATCGTTATCAAAACATATGCAATAAGTAACTATTTTTGTTTGAATATAGTGAATTACACATACCAAAAAACATGAATTGATTCAGTTTTAAGCTAATTATACCTAAATGGGTGACGCAATTTAATTAAACGACGAAAATGCTACACACATACAAAAATGCATACGGTATCCACAGGTCCAAAATACGTGTTTTCTCAGCCTTAGGACTAGCGACTGTGTATAAAGGACCTCGTTAATTTCAAAATAAATACAAACGTGCATATAGAGTACGTAACATGCAAGGATGCAAATATAATCACGTGCCGTCTTAATCGGTCACTTGCACGTGACAATCAATCTTATCATGTGATTTTAACGTTAAACGCTTACTGTACTGCCAATGGATAAGCTTCCAAGCGTCCCAAACACATTTTTCTCAGCCTTAGTACTAGTGTATGCTTGTAAAGCAAATAAACAGCTGCCATAATGATATAGTCACGTGTCATTCCAATGAATATTGAATACATGGTCATGCATCTAATATAATGTTCAAGTATTTAATTGTTAACGTACATTGCTGTTCTTCAGTACATTAAACTTTCAAAAAAGATGTTTCCTTTACTAATGACCAACGCGTTCATTTAGAATACACAAGCCCCTAACAAGATGGTATAGTCACGTGTCGTTTTAAGTCGCCGGCACAAATTGCCACTTTCATCCAATTCAGCATTTGTATTAGCCTTTTAATGTCCGTTTGCATGTTCCAGAGGCCGAACAAACTAAACAAGGGTTTTTTCCCGGAATAGGGATTTACACGTTTTTGTAGAATACACACACAGCTACCAAGATGATATAGTCATGAGCCGTCTAAATTCGTAACGTGCACAACAGTATTAATACAATACGGCGATTTATATTTTTAACGAAAAGTGACCAACGTTTTCAACAAAGCTGATTATATTCAACTAACATCTAAATGCACACGTTTACATGAACCATGACTATAATGTATGATGTAGACGTTACAAGACGATTTTAATGTAGAAACAGTATAAACTTATCCTTCTCTTTACCTCATTGGGAGCTTCAATGAAGCGAGGCGGTCTATTTGCAATGACAAGTTTGGTTTGTCCTGAGAGGATGGATTATGATACGAAATATCTTGTGTATGTATGCTTTTATTGCATATGTGTCTTTTCACAACTGTGAAATTTATATACTTGAAGCTTATATTTCTTTTATCATTGAACATTTATTGCAAGGGTATAAATTGACCAATCGTGAACTTAATTGATGATCCCAGAATGAAAGTTCACACTTAATGTTTTCAAAACGATGCAAACAGGATCATTAATCGAAAATACCTCGGCGGCTTAGTATTCGGATCAGTATGCAAAAGGTAGGATCTATAATTTTCTATTATTTAAAAAGAGTTGGTTGCGATGGTTCTATTCACCATTCAACAGCGTTTTATGAATTATGATGCTTGTGCATATTGCTGGGTAAAAATCACATGTCTTATTTCGATGTCTGTAACAATTTACAATATATACTCTTTCATGTTTTATAATAACGCATAAACAATAGGAAAAATTGACCTAAGCGACACCGAATACGGTAGTATTTTGTTCGGTCTTAAGTATATTTGTAAAAGTTAGGGATTACATATAATTTACATTCGCTACTTGAAGTGATAAAATTGTGAACGGATATTTTACGGATATTTTTCACAACAAGGTATTATTTAAACTTATTACTCGCGATAATTGCGAGATTTTGAACGACAACGACAACCTAGCAAAACCAAAAAGGCGGCGATTTCAAATTCAAATTCAAACAAAGACGCTTTAGTCAGCAATATAGTATACCGCTTGTTTTCATGAAGGAAAGCGAACTATTTAAAGGGCAAAAACCAGAAAAAATGAGTAATTGCAACACGTTGAGCTTTACCAAGCAATTGGACAAAAAATAAATGCCTCTCATATAACAGGTTTACAACGTGTACGTGGCATGTGGCGAATTTATTTGGACAAAATCGAGGACAAAGTTACATTGATGGCTGAATGGGTACGTTTAAGGGGGAAAACAATCTCAGTACTAAACAAACATCCCGACAGGTAAGACAGTGAGAGCACAATCAGAGTACGAATCAAATTGTCCGTCGATGATGGTAACATAACAAGAACTCTAACATTAAAAGAAGCAGATGTGATTTCGATCTACCGTGAAAAGTTACGGATAAACAATATGCTGACTAACTGTGAAACAGGAGATAGGGTGGCGATAGAGTCGGCAATTGCCATCAAAACACCTTCCCCTAAACTATGCTCTTTTGGATATTTATAGAACGAGTGTTTCACGCAGGCCAGCAAAACACTGAAAATAGGCCAATGAAATGTACAAAATGTTTACAAGAAGGACACATGTTCTCCAAATGTACAAACGAATGGATGTGCATAAACTGTGGCGGATCGGGTCACATAAAATCTGAATGCACGATGATCAATCACTCCGACACAGAACAAAGTACGGTTGAAACAGAATCATCGGACGACCAGTCACCGAATGACCAACCCATCGAGTCTGCGATAACCAATAACAACAAAAGCCCCGGCCTAGGCACAAAACCAAAACAAATCACCAAATGTTAACAACCCATGCAAAATGAGAAACACGAAAATCATAAGTCAATATTGAACTTTGTGAACCCAAACAAGCAAGTTTTCTCTAGAGCAAATCGAAATCGGCTAACGTGACCGAGCGCTCACCGCCGTCGCCAGCGGAAGAACTACATGACAAGTCAAAGTAACCCAGGCATAATGTTGTCTTTAACCAGTAACCGATCGGAACACTTATATGGACGTGGAACTAGTAAACCGAATGATTTACATTCACTATATTTAATGTCATAATAAATGACACATCGATTTGCTTGATAATTTACACCGTGTGCATGCTATTGATAGTATTGCCTTTGACTTTAAAGTGTTTGTATTATTTAGACACATATTTTAAAATGGAAAACAAGACAGCCTACACACACATCAAGAAACTTGCAAAATGTTATTATCAAAATTTTGTATGGTTACACAACGTCTTTAGCTTTAACGACTAGTAATCAGAGTGTTGATCACTTTTTTTCACTTTTTGCAAATAACAGATGCACGGACTAAATTTTGGTTCCATAATTGTATGCGGTTAAAACCAGCTTTTAACTTCCTTTTATCACGGGTAAAGAAAACATACGTAATCATTAATCTGTCAAGTCATACTTCAAATGAACGCCTCAGATGTAAAGGTTTATGTACGGTTTATTCTTTAAACCAGATTTCATCCCAACGACCATTACGTGCTTTTCATGCACTTCAACGAGCAATACAGGCTTTTCAATTTTTCATGTTATTACTGTTCAACATTATGCCGATAATAGTCCTTCCCCTACAATTTAAGCTGTCACTAAGCCATTCTCAATGTTACTTCATTTCATTTAGAAAACGGAAACGAGAAAAACAATTATTTCTCTTATTATGAGCGCATTACCAGTATTACATATTATTTTTCTTAATGCCCAAGGATTAAGATATCGCTAAAAAACGTGCTAGAGTAAATCAATATCTACTTTGCGAAAACACGGACATTGCATTTATACAAGATACCCATTTTTCACTAGATTTACATTGTTTATTTATTGAGGATTTTTCAGAATCCGACATGTATCATTCATACGGTGAACGGAACAGTAAGGGGTCTCAATTTTAATTAAAAAGCAATTACAATCTGAAATCCTTGACGTAATAAGTGATACACAGGGAAGATATATTTTAATGTGCATCGACATTAAAAATAATGTTTATACATGCCTTAACATATACGCACCAAACGATATGAAATCGCGAAATGTTTTCTTTGACACTTTATCTGAACTATAAATACAACATGCACAAGGAGTAAAGGTGATAGGCGGGGACTTTTACGTAATACATGATAAAATAGATAGGAAAACTGTATCACAAAGTAAAATCACACTTAACACGAATTTAAAAAATCTAATTGAAAACAATACATTAACGGATATCGGACGAGAGCTTAATCCCTCAAAACTGCATTACACATGAAAAAGAAACAACACAACTGAAATGAGTCGTATTGATTTTTGGCGTAAAGACTCAAACATTATCCCTATGGTATATTCAGCCGATATTGGACCAGCAATAATCAAGACAACGGATCACATGGCTATTTCAATTGAACTTTAATTACCGTGCAGTATAGGTCCTGGGTTCTGGAAACTAAATACTCAATTCTATCAGATACAGGCTACATAATATTGAAAAACAAAGTAATTGACGACTGCACGAATTTAAATATGTCAAATAGTACCGTTATTTGGGAAATATGCAAGTACGAAATCAAAAGCGCGCGAACGCCATGATAAACTTGCTTTCCTCGAGAAACAAATTAATAACCTTCTCATTCAAAACTCGAACACCCAACATGATACTCTATCAACAATTGAACTTGAAAACGAAATAAAATAAAATATATGACCTTAAAGCGAAAAGAGCACGCATACATTCTAGACTGCATTATATAGAAGAAGGCGAGCGTAATATAAAATATTTTTTAGGTATAGAAAAATCACGACAAAACAAAAAGCCTATAACATCATTGCGCACTGAAAACAATACAATATACATTTACAACTTGGATGAAAATTTAAAATACGAAGTTGAATTATACAAAACACTTTATAAATCTTGCGCTGCTGATAGTCAAGAGATAGAGTCTTATTTATATAACTCGCCTTTTACGCACACACTATCAGATAATGACGCTAACCTATGCGAATGAAATATATCATTAAATGAATTGACTGATGCTCTAAATTCTATGAAGCTTAATAAAAACCGTGGCCTAGATGGACTTTTCGTCGAATTTTACGAAACATTTTGGAAACAAATATCTCCACTTCTTTTTAACTGCATATTTGAATGCATTTCAATGGAGTGAATTATCAAGATCTCAAAAACAGTGCATTTTTTTATAACTTTACAAAAAGGTGACCCCGAAAACCTCGAAAATTGGCGTCCTATATCACTACTTAGCACGGATGATAAATTAATAGCGAAATTACTAGCACAACGTTTACAGAAAGTATTGCCAAAAATAATTAGTTTAGATCAACAAGGTTTTATTTAAAATAGAATCATTGGATGCAACATACGCCAGATCCAAGATATAATCGGCTACTGTTTGACATACATGGCGCGATAAAATTTTTAGACTTCAAAAAATATTTGACACTGTAGAATTGAATCTCATGGTAGAAACATGTTTGGTTTGGTTTTAAACAAGTCTTTATTAATTGGGTCAAGACGATATATACAAATATTTTCTCCTCAGTCACAAATAATGGCTGGATGTCATTTTTATTTCAAAGTTACTAGTGGAATTAGACAAGGGTATCCACTATCATCGTTATTATTCATTATTGTCGCCGTGGAACTTGCAAATAACATTAGAGGAAGTAACATAGTACAAGGTATACACATTCAATCCGAAAAATAAGCAATTTAAACTAACATTACTAGCCGGTGTCACAAGTATATTCCTAAGAGATTCCCATGAAATCCCAAGCGTACTAAAATAGTCGATCATATTGCAGAGGTGTCAGGTTTAAAACTTAATAAAAATAAAACTGAGGGCATGTTAATTGGTAAATCTAGAATCAACTCAACTATCAAAATACACGATGTTATATTCACACCCACCGTGAAGGCTCTTGGTACTGTTTTTGGAATAAACCGAGACAAATGCGAAGTCCTTAACTGGGAAAATAAACTTCTGAATGCAAAAACCCTAATAAATGAATCTAGCAAACGAAATTTAACCATCTTTGGAAAGTTAACGGTTATCAAATCATTATTGTTACCAAAGTTAGCATATTTAGTACAAAAGATATTTACCCCTAAACGAAGACTCAACGAAATCAACTCAAAGCTTTTCAAGTTTTAATGGAATCACAAACCTGAAAAAATAAAGCGATCAATATTAATTAGCAGGAAGCTTGAAGGTGGTATAGATATGCCTGACTTTGAAGTTTATTCAAAATGCTTAACAATTAAATGGATTAAACTTTTATGTAATAAAGATGAGGCAAACTGGAAAATAATCCCAAAGCTATTTTAAACCAATTTGGAAATGATCAATTTATCTTTAAATTGAACTTAGATTCGTTAAAATCATTACATTGTGTCCAAAACAAAATTCCACCTTTCTACACATCTACATTGAATTAAAAATTATAAAACCCAAAATCAAAACCTGAAACGTTTATTGATATAAGATCTCAAATATTGTGGGGTAACAAATTCATTAATAACAAAGGGAAATGATTAATGTTCGCTAATTGGGTCGAATCAGGGATATTATACATAAATGACATTATTACAATCGACGGAAATGTCTCAGAAACTGTTATCATACAAAAACTAAAATCAAAACGAAACTGGTTAGCCCAGACAAATATACTTAAATGAGTTATAACTAAACAATGGAAGGAAATAGTTAAATCAGACGAATCAATTAAATCATGCGTAAAAATTAAAACTACAAACCCTTATGACAAAAACCTCGACGAAAAAGCCCTAAGTTATAAAGATATAAGGTCCATATTTATAACAACACAGTTCACATCACCCTATCAGCATAAGTATTGGGAAACAAGGTTAAAACAACAAATACACTGGCACTCATTATATTTTACTATGCACAAATCAATAGTGAATACAACAGTTCGACAGCTAAAATCAAAACGAAACTGGTTAGCCCAGACAAATATACTTAAATGAGTTATAACTAAACAATGGAAGGAAATAGTTAAATCAGACGAATCAATTAAATCATGCGTAAAAATTAAAACTACAAACCCTTATGACAAAAACCTCGACTAAAAAGCCCTAAGTTATAAAGATATAAGGTCCATATTTATAACAAAAACAGTTCACATCACCCTATCAGCATAAGTATTGGGAAACAAGGTTAAAACAACAAATACACTGGCACTCATTATATTTTACTATGCACAAATCAATAGTGAATACAAAAGTTCGACAACTTAAAATCAAGATCTTACAACGCATTATACACACAAATGAAAAACTGTTCAAATGGAATTAGTAGGGTGACTTTCAGCTCAGAAGGCCAGTATTTCAACGGGTAACGGGGACACCATATATATATAACTCCCCATGCTGCTTATTTTGCCAAGAGGTAGAAACACTCGAGCACTTTTTCCTAGTTTCCGTTCGCTACCCAATTCTAGAATCATGTAAATTGTATATTTAAGAGCATAGGACTAAATTAACTCATAAATACTTTACATAACATAACCATAGGTTACAAACACAATATGCATCATACCACGACATAAACATTATTTTAAGTGAAATATGCTTCACCATGTATAAGCGTATATGAAAAGAGAAAGACGAACGCGTCAAGTAGATATGTCTAGCATTCTACTGGACGGTCTACTGATACTGGAAAAAACATAACAAAACAAGTGAGACAAAGCCTTATTAAGTATCCAAGTTCATAGTCCTTTTAAAAGAACTGATGAATAATTAACACACGTTTCAAGTCTCGTTCTTCATCAAACTGTCCCTATTTGTTGTTTGTTCGTGTTTTTATTTCTACATCTCAAATCAACCACGCAAACTGAACCTACACCCGATACGACTCGAGTTAGTCTGTTCAACAGGCCTTAGGTTAACGGAGTTAGCCTGTACGGACGGGCAATGGTATTACCATCATACCATTTGGTATGGGGTTAGCCTGTAGATAACCTGGATAAAAGATCTATAAATAAATAGTTTATTTATAGATTACGACGGAAAAGGTATTAGGTCACGGTATCTCGATCTCTCGATTATTTATTGAAAATAATGAAGAAAAACGCCTTTTTAGGTCTTAAACCAATAAAGAATGGAAATATTGGTTATAAATTTATATTTTAATCAATGAATTTAGAACATTTTAAGATTAAATATATTGCACACTGACAGTGAAAAGATTAATAATTTTGAAAACACTAGGGATTTGTTTATAGTTTAATTATATTTAAGTATGAAATACCAAAAATAATAATCAAATTATTGTAAACAGAACAGGGTTTCATTCAATCATTTATTTATGTATTAATGTATTTATTTATGTATTAATGTATTTTTTTTATGTATTTCTGTATTTATTTATTTATTCATTCATTCATGCGTTCATTCATGCGTTTATTCATTTGTTCATGTATTTCTTTCTTTCTTTCTTTCTTTCTTTATTCATTCATCTATTTATTTATGTATCTATCTATTTATCTATTCATTCCGTTTGTGCGTACGTGGGCTAGTTCATTGGTTTATTGGTTCGTTCGTTCGTTCGTAATTTCTTTCAGTCAGTCAGTCAGTTAGTCAGTCAGTCAGTTAGTCAGTCAGTCATTCAGTCACTCAGTCAGTCAGCGAGCGAGCGAGCGAGCGGGCCGGCCTGTCGGTCGGTCGTTCGTGCGCTCGTTTGTTATTTTGTTCGTTCGTTCATGCGTCCGTCAATTTGTTTGTTCGTTCGTTCGTTTGTGCGTTCGAGCTTTTCTGCGTTCGTCATCATCGTCATCATCATAATCATCATCATCATCATCATCATCATCATCATCATCATCATCATCATCATCATCATCATCATCATCATCATCATCATCATCATCATCATCATCATCATCATCATCATCATCATCATCATCATCATCATCATCAACAACAACAACAACAACAACAGCAACAACATAATCATCATTATCATCGTCATCATTATCATCATTTGTATTTATTTTTATTTCATTTCTTTATATATTTTGTATTATTTGTATTGTATTATATTAAATGCATATTATGTTAATGCTTCGACGTTAAACAAAATGCATGTTGAATGAAGTTACAAAAATCGATTGGTGATATCGTCACATAGCAGGAAGAAAGGTGCCTCGGGTACTTTATATCATGCCGACAGGGTGATTGATGTCGGTGTGTCATGCTACATTGTCCTGTTTATTGGACCCTTAATGCGATAAAGCCACTTTTAATAATGGTGATAACTGTAATTTCTATTGCTTAACAATACGAGACTGCGAAAACAAATGCCACAGGTTATTTATTTGACTCTTTCTTTGTTTCAATTTATATTAAAAGTATATTGATTATCTGAAGTGTGACTGTCTTTAGTTTGAAGATTTAATACGAAATTACATAAAAACTATAGTTTTTAATTTACTAAAGCAATTGACTGTTTAACATATGTTTTTTTTATGAAACTACGATAATGGTAGCAAGAAGTATCCTTTTTTAACGATGCTCGGTACGTATCCCGATCGTGAAAATTAAGGTTGAAATAAAACGTTATATTTAAATTACTGATTTTTTAAGTTTTAAGTCGCATATCAAACACATCAAATGTTTTATGTAGTGTATTGTATATTTACGTATGACAGTTTGAAGTCCTGCTGATATAATTTATAAATCATATTTCCCGTGCACTTTTATACACTTAATTATAGTATTTGCCGGGAAAGAAAACCATATTGGAAGTATCAAGTAAATGAATGCAAAAGTGTAATCAAACTAAACACTTGTGTGCGTACATATAACTTGAACTACAGTAAGCACTGTTATATGCATCCTAATATCAGTCATATGGCGTATTATGTATGTAGCATACGTCTGTTCTCAAAAATTGAACTATATGGTATTTTAGTATTTCATTTAGACGCAGTTGTCTTTCCTCACATTCTAATCACACATGTATGACTACTTGCGTTTCTTAATTGGACAATCTAACCTGTACTTTACGACAGAAAATTTAAGTCAGACTAATATATAGCGGGAAAAAAAATATAACGGAGCCGGTCGATGCCTGATCTATATGAATGAACTTGACGCTCAAATGGATAAGATTTAGGGATCACAACCAATTTAAGTCAGACTAATAGCCGGCCGATGTCTGATCTATATCAGATAACTTTACGCTCAAATAGATAAGAAAGGGATCAGCACAGCAGGTTGCTAATACACAGTGTAGACTTCCGCTGTTTTATTGTTAAAACATGTTTGTTTAGAAAGCATGGCCAAAATAATATGGAATCAAATTTTGAAATAAAAAATCGTCTGAAAATAGCGCTGTTGACTTGTTAATTGAAGAGTATAGATGACATCAAAGAAGTGATTTTCTAGACACCTGAAGACAACTGAGGACGACACATACAATTAAGTAAATAATAAAACAACTAATAAGTATCCTATGGAGGCAGATGATATCTTACTTAAAAGTCAACAGATAAGTTGAGGCTAAAAATCGTATTTTATAAAGGAATATAATTGCATCTCTGTCCAATTAGATATCTTGCAAGCGAATGTTTATTTCAAATGTAGTATGTGCTGTGATAGAAACCAACTTTGCGCATAAATTATTAAGTTATTTAATAACGTGCCTTGAACGTTTTCTCGTCTGTGAGAGTTTAAACTGGTATTATACTGTGAAAAGCACCCATGGTACTTCACCGATGTTATTTCTATTTAATTTTAGTAATTTACACTATTTCAATGTTGAACGTTTTTTTTATAATTTTATTTTATTTTGTATGTTTGTTACAACACTATATTTAAAAAGAAAATGAATACATTTAATTAACTAAAAAAGATAAAAGGTTGAACACAAAATAAGTAAATAAATTATTAAATACATAAAAATATGAATGAATGAATAAATGGCTGGCATGACTGGCTGGCTGGCTGGCTGGATGGAAGGGTGGGAGGGAGGGAGGGAGGGAGGGAGGGAGTGGGAGGGAGGGACGGACGGAGGGACGGAGGGAGGGACGGAGGGAGGAACGGAGAGCGGGACGGAGGGAGGGACGGAGGGAGGGACGGAGGGAGGGACGGAGGAAGGGACGGAGGGAGGGACGGAGGGAGGGACGGAGGGAGGGACGGAGGGAGGGACGGAGGGAGGGACGGAGGGAGGGACGGAGGGAGGGACGGAGGGAGGGACGGAGGGAGGGACGGAGGGAGGGACGGAGGGAGGGAGGAGGGAGGACGGAGGGAGGGGACGGAGGGAGGGACGGAGGGAGGGACGGAGGGAGGGACGGAGGGAGGGACGGAGGAAGAGACGGAGGGAGGGACGGAGGGAGGGATGAAGAGGAGGAAGGAGGGAGGGAGAGAGAGATGGAGGGAGGGAGGGAGGTAGGTAAGGGAGGGAGGAGGAAGGAAGGAAGGAAGGAAGGAAGGAAGGAAGGAAGAAGGAAGGAAGGAAGGAAGGGAGGTAGGGAGGGAGGGAAGGAAGAAAGGAAGGAAGGAAGGAAGGAAGGAAGGAAGAAAGGAAGGAAGGAAGGAAGGAAGGAAGGAAGGAAGGAAGGAAGGAAGGAAGGAAGGAAGGAAGGATAGATCGATGGATGGATGGATGGATGGATGGATGGATGGATGGATAGATGGCTGGAAGAACAAACGAACGATCTCATGAACAAAGGAACGAACCAATGAACAAACGCACAAACGCACAAAGTAACGGAAAAAAAAACGGACGGACGAAGGGATGGAAAGATTAATTAATGAATGAACGAATAAATAATTAAATAAAAACAAAAAACAAACAAAAATGTTTAAAACATAAATACATAAATGAACGAATAAATGCATGAACGAACGAACGAATGAATGATCGAACGAACGAACAAACGAAAAAAAGAATTAACCAAAGACCAAAATCAAAAAAGAACGAAATAACAAAAGAACAAACAAACGAACAAACAAACGAACGATCCGAGGAACGAACCAAAGAACGAACGAACCAACCAACCAACAAACAATAAACAAACGCACGAACGCACAAACGAACAAACAAACGGATGGACGAACTGACGGACGGATGGAAGGATAAATGAATGAATTAATTAATAATTAGATAAATAGATGGGTAAATAATTAAAAAAAATGATTAAATAAAATTACGTTCATACTTTTTGTTTGTTATTATTTTTGCTATGGCATACTTAAATATAATTTAACTACATGTATCAACAAATGCATAGTGTTTTTCAATATTATGAATCTATTATACATTTCACAAGTATTACAAATAAACCACGCGGTAACACGATATATTCACTTTAGCATTTATTATATTCAATCTTAAAATGTTCTAAATTCCTTGAATAACATAAATATTTGCATTCCATATTTCACATATTTATTAAGTTCAAGACCTAAAAGGGCGTTTTTGTTCATTATTTTCAATAAATAATCGAGAGATCGAGATACCGTGACCTAATCCCTTTTCCTTCGTTATCTATAAATAAACTATTTATTTTTATGTATTGTTCATGATATGCAAGTCATATAGATCCGATTGAAACTAGTATGGCATGAAGTAAACAACCAACACCGTATTGAGATTGAAAAAGGGCATTTATTGCAAATGCCATAAAAGTGAGGGCATTCAAAAACTTGATGCCCTAAAACAATGAATGTAATACATATAAAGAACAGTGTATAAAATATGTACATTCATACAAAACAAAACATAATAGTACATATAAACATACAAGTTATGTACAGAATGCCATAATGGGCGATAGAAAAACGCCGGGCGATAGAAAACGCTTGTAAGCATACATGGCACTAATGAAATGAGAACACTGGGTGATAAAAACTTAAAATTAAATATGGCGGAGGTGGGGGAGGTGGTGGTTTTGAAGCGTAAGCTTTTGCGATGCAACTCGCACCAAAGCATTAACAGATCACATGACTTTTATCTATACAATGATTGGCTAATGCCTAAGCGTGCCTTTAAGGTTACACTGCACTAATGTAGTATGTAAACAAAGGTATTGAGGATAACTTCTACAACAACAGGGAAAAATCATCACAATGACATAAAAAACTTTATGTGTGCATAAACTTGGTTTTATGTATTGTTCATGATATGCAAGTCATATAGATCCGATTGAAACTAGTATGGCATGAAGTAAACAACCAACACCGTATTGAGATTGAAAAAGGGCATTTATTGCAAATGCCATAAAAGTGAGGGCATTCAAAAACTTGATGCCCTAAAACAATGAATGTAATACATATAAAGAACAGTGTATAAAATATGTACATTCATACAAAACAAAACATAATAGTACATATAAACATACAAGTTATGTACAGAATGCCATAATGGGCGATAGAAAAACGCCACCAGGGTAAACAATGGTTACCCACTGAAATGGTAACAATGGTTACCCACAGATCTTTTATCCAGGTTATCTACAGGCTAACCCCATACCAAATGGTATGATGGTAAAACCATTGCCTGTCCGTACAGGCTAACTCCGTTAACCTAAGGCCTGTTGAACAGACTAACTCGAGTCGTATCGGGTGGAACCTACCACCAATATCCCATTTCGCTTTCGATGTGAATGCTGTCTAATGTCGGTGTTACTCTGTTTATCTTTTACCTTTGCATTGTCAAACAACAAAATTCGTCAAAATGTTCTCCTACCTTGCGTTATAATGTTGGAGACATCTTACTACGTTTATATTGCTTTGTTTTCTAAGCTATTCTTAAGTGAATATGAAGCTCAAGTAAACGCTAACTACTTCTTTAAAACGTGATGTGAAACTCTCCTACAACCTTCTGTAATTGTTGTTTTGTAAATGTATACAATCTTACACAACATTTTGCAATGTAAAATGTAAGAAAATGAGTTATTTGTAAATGCCGAACTTATTTATCTTGGTAAGAAGAATGTATCGCTTGTGCATGCCTTATATGAATGTTTATATAAATATGGGTATGTTTATATGTACTTGTATATTGTTGAATAAATTTTTTATCAAAACAAACCACATAAAAACACATAAACAATATAGTAATCAGTTAAAAAAATCGTGTATGCATATTGTTAAAAAAATTTGTTTTCTCATGATGTATATTCACAGCCCATTAGTCTTATTGTGCCATGTCGATGTCAGTCCATCCGCAAGTCCGAACTTACATGCTATCTCTATAATCTATAAGTATTGTTTTTATTGTGAGAAAATGTAAATGCATAGTATGCACTTTCTATACAGATCATACACACAAATGTGTTATAACCAATGCATCTAATCAAAAATGCTTACACCCCAGTTAGTTGATTAATTATAAAGAAGTGAAACTCAAGCTGCTTGAGCAGAATCGCATTATAATTATATACAATTGTGTGGCACTTTATTTACGGCCATTGACCGATTGCCAAAACAGTACGAAACAGCACAATTAGAAACAACATACACACATAGAAGAATAAAGATGGGATCACCGCCTCGCGGCCAATAAAAAGCATTGGGGGTTTAAACCGGTTTTAGAGCGCTCCACCTCACACTTGGCTCAGCAGTATTCATGATACATATAAGTGTAAAAAAATAACCTCATGGCATTGTTTACCAACAAGCATGTGTTTACAGTACGTCAGCATCATAATCTTTTGATAAAATTGAGTTTATTAACTAGAAAAGGTTAATATAAACATTTGCTTTGAGATATTTTCATTTGCTAACACGCTTTATAATATCTCCATATAATGGTGGGTTAGAAATTCTATTAGTTAAATGCCATTTTAAAGAAACATTATTTTTTGAAATTAAATCACACTGCTTTGACTGAAATTTAGCGAATGTAGTCGTAGGTTATTATAAAAAACCTTGTTTTAGCAATTCGGTTACCTTTACCTTTAAATCTTTTACACAAACAAGCTCTGGTGTATCGTACCAACTGCGAAATGTAAATTCCAGTGGATGGACCTTTATTGATGTTACCATCTAGGAACGGAAAATTCACACTTTCAAAGTTAAAGTCGTCCCGTTTGTCGTTTAATCATATTATTAATAGTTAGATGTATGTCTAAATATGCATCATTTGTATTTGAATTAACACGATCTATTTAAGACTAGTTCTTTAGGGAAGAGTGTATGAATATTGTGTTCAAAGTATGGGTTATCTAAGTTAAGTATGTCATCAATAAACCTACTAGATTGGTTAAACATTGAATCAAATCTAGTTGTTTAGTTTTCGATATTTCTAACATAAAATTGCATTCAAAACAATATAAAAATAAATCAGATTTAAGTGGCACACAATTAGTACCCATAAGAACACCGATATTTTTTTTTAATACTTTGCCATTAAATTAAACAAACACGTTATCAAGAAGTGTGCAAATGTTGTTTTTATCTAATATCTGATTAGTAAAAAAAGCGGGATAAGTGTTTAACGCAAGATAAGAACACTTATCTTGTGCACATTTTTTTTAATCAGTGAAACGAGTTTAGATTTTATTAAAGTGTGAGGAAGCGTTGTATATATGCATGTAGTGTAGAAAAATCATATGTACTTATATGTTACACCTACTATTTTTCTTTTTAATTTTGTCAATAACTTGTATGGCGTTTTTTATTGACCAATATACGTTTATATTACTATTTTCTGAAACTAATTAATGCTACACTATGCGATAACCAGCGAATGTTCAACGATAGACAGTGTGATTCAGTGGATGAATAAATGTAGCTACATGTAATTATAAATTAGTGCATTATATGTTCAATTGTTATTCTTATAACACATTTTATATCGATAAATGAATCAATGTTCAGTTTACATTCTAAAGGCTTTAAACACAAATCACGGCTGAAGTTATTTTATTTTATTTGCTTTCCTGATATACGTATATAAATATACTCGTGTACAATATGTTTTTGGCAATGACCGTATTGTTGGTATATAATCGTTAGCGATAACCGTTTTAAGCCTTCTTCAGCAATTTAAAATACAATAACCTAAGAGGTTTCAATCTTATATTTAAAGAAGCAAATAAACATATAACATTTGAATACAATAGATAGGCTTCGTTTGATTACTTTTTTAAAGTATCTTAATCAGCTTTTTAATAAATGTTTCAAAAACAATAACTAAACATTCGAATATAATGCAATCATAAAAAACAGGTTTTCCGGTTAGATACTTTTATTTGTGTATGGAATTTCAAACATATTTGAATAATATGCTCAAGTCAAATAAAGATGTGATTTGAATTGCTATGCATATACATAAGTGTTAATTATCAATTTAGCCTAAGTTCTTACGTTTGATTGCTCCTTTTCAGATATTGGGTCAGAATTCATGCGTTAATGCAAAAGGAAACAGTGTTCGTACTTACATCATAAACACCGCTATACCATCATGAATGTCCATAGTTTTGTATTTTTAACGATTAAAGGGGCCTTTTCAAGTTTTGGTAAATTGAAAAAAGTTGTTTCAGATTCGTAAATTTACGTTTTAGATATGATATTTGTGGGGACACAATAATACTGAACATTTACCATGCTCTAATATATCCATTATATGAATCTTTTGACGATTTAAAAGCCTGAACATTATAAAGCGTTGCAATTCGAAACGATTTAATAATTTGGAGAGATATGTTGTTGTCGTTATATTTTGTGTGACGTCCATCATTTAGTATATTAAGTATAAAATACATCATAATTAATTGCATAAGTACGGATGGTCGAGTGTTCCAAGCGGTAGACTTTTACTGTTGGGCTTCAATGGTCAGTGGTTCGAGCCCAGTTAAGGGTTACTTTTTTATTTTTTTATTCTTGTTTTCATGGAGCTTTTTAGATCCAATGTTTACATTTATCAATATCAAGAATTTAATGACAAACTTCAATATATGCTAAAATCTGTGAAAAGTCCCCTTTAAAGGGACTGTCAACCACGACGATGAAGAAAAGAAAAGTTGTAAAATACCGTATTTGTTTACAATTATTTGTTTATATTGATAAAAATATCACGACTGGTTTATTACATTACTTGAAAAAAAGGTGTTAGGTTTTCATATTTTCAGTATATTCGGTAATAATTTTTACTGGGTATGTCTACTAGGTAACTACCAGTTGACTATAAATAACGCCAGAAGATTGATCATCATCGTCACGTGGTAAACCCATGAATGCAAATTGTGCATGCGTAGTGAATTGTATATATTATATATATATATATATAATGATCAATCTTCTTGCGTTACTTATAGTATGTATATCGTTATGCCACCTATTTTCGCGATGTACTTTCGATTTCACATCGCGAAATTTTAATACCGAATATACTGAAAATATTAACTTTTTCAAGTTATGTTATATACCAATCGTGATATTGTAATCAATATAAACTAATAATTGTAAAAAATTAGGTATTTTATAAGATTCCTTTTTTCGTCATTCGTGGTTGACAGTCCCTTTAATGAGTTAAACTAGTTATACTAATTTATTTGCAGATATGATCACGCTTAATATTGTTGTACGTGCGCCTTAATATACATTGTTAATTACCGCCTATTGGATGCTTGACATCAATATAACTTTCTGGTATATGTACCGTTCGAAAACAACAACAATTAATACAGATATATACCACTTATATTCACTTCTTGAGCTTGAAAAAAATGTCGTTTTGTGTGTTACACAATATATTCTTCCTTTTTGAAATCGAACTCTACTTGACTTGCACCACTGTTATAATTCAAAGAATAATATTGCGTAAACGTTTAACTAGGTTTCTTGCGAGAATCGATAGAGTGATAGATTTATTTCGGTATCATGGTACAAACACAATTAACAAACATGTTGCATTAAAAAAATAATACATAAAAATACAAACATGAGTATTAACCATGTCAGGCAACACCTTACCAAGGATAGCACAAAAAAGAGAGTGATCTCTTATTTCCATTGTGGTCCTTGTTGATGGTGGCATGACATAGAGAGACATGAATTATTGCTTAATAATATATCACAGATTTAGACGGAGCATTAATACTACTTGAATTGGTGGACACTATTGTAGGAATATCACAGTTAAAAATGAGCACATTCAACATGAAGTTAATAAATTACTTAAGGAATTAAAATAGTTATAGCAAATAAAAAATATCACAGATAATTACAACATTAACATCAAAACTGACTAGTGAAATGTAATTAAGAACCGGAAAATATTTAAAAAATTTACACGTGATACCGATTACTTAGTCAAAGAATATTATAAAATTTGACGGCAACCTTGAACTTATGGGACTCAGATATATTAGTAATAGAAGGAGGTCACACATTCCATAGCTTAGAACCCACAAACGCAAATGATTTGATACCGAAACCTTTAACCTTAGGAATTTTGAAAGAATCTTTTTCACGGAACCTTGTATTGTGATCATGTGTTTCCTTAACCGGACTGAAATGTTCATTCATATTTTCCGGGGCTGTACCAGCAACAATCTTGAATACTTGAGTCAGAATATTCTGATCGACTCGTTTGGATACTTTGAGCCAATTTAATTATTTAAATTGCTCGGGACCAATGTGTGACCGTGGGTCTAGATTCAAAACAAACCGTACCAACTTATTTTGAGTTACTTGTAACTTGTTCATCCATGATTATTTTCAATCCATAGTACCAAATGGAGCAGGCATAGTCAAAATGACATTGAATACGTGACAAAACCAAAAGATTCTTAGTATGTTGAATGAGATATTCACGTTTCCAATATAACCTGGTGTAATCGATGCACGGATAAAGTAAACGTCATTATAAATTGATAGATTTGTAAATTAAGGAAAACGAGCTGAAAGCGTCTGTTTAACGCATAGCAATAATATAAATTGACAATGTCTTTATTGATACAAATAATTTAACACGTTTATTAAATATGCAGCGTTCCGGAAAAGAGTAAGGCATTTTTCAACAGAACAAAATTAAATGTGAAATGTACCGATTTACAACAAAATAAGTGTTTTCAAGAATATTTTGTTGTATCCGAAGTCAGGATGCAATTTATTAATACACCTTTTTATGAATAGTTTGTTCTATGGGTTATATCACACTCGTTATTTGCAATAAAGCGCGCGGGTACGAGGCAAACAACATCATATAATGAAGTATTGCAATAAAACCTATCGGAATAAAACAGTCAAGTTATCCCTGAGTCCACTTTTTATAAGGAAGACATATGCATCAGGGATCATAATTGTGGTCAGTCTGCAACGTGTAGAAGACCAATGAAAGGTTCTTATAGTCAAGTTGTTTTCGACTTAGCTGCCAAAGATGTGTAAAGACCAGATTTCTTGCAAAAGGTTTATGTACAATTATCTGTGTTAGTGTTAATTGTGATCAACATGTTAACATTCGATTAAATTAAAGAAATAACTATTTTACATCGACAACAAACAAGCCAAATTATAAATGATGCACTTCACGTGTTGGAAAGTAAGTAACTTCGTTACGGCATTCCATGCGCGTAACTTCTGTCGTGTAATTGTTTCGATAATTACGAGTGCAAAATGTTTAAATGTAAATATTCGATTATTACATGAGACTCGTTCTGCTTTTTTTTTTAAAGAAATTGGTAGAAACATATTTTGTAGATTTGACCAAGCTTATATCTCCTTTCATCATTGTGTAAAAAAACCCTTGAATTGTTTCCAGTTGATACTTCTAAAAACACCATAAAGAGTTTTCTTGGCAAATGAGGGCGCAACTGTGTTACTACAAAAGCATTTCTCGAGAGAAAGGGCGAATAATTAACCCCAAAATTTGAAATAGTAAATAACACATTAACTGTCGATTTGTTGTAAGTGTGTGGTTTGTGTCGTACGATTAATTTAGATATATTATACTTCGTAAGTGCAAGTTGTCTCTGCAATTGGTAAATGATTGTAAGTAAAATGAGCAAACTTTGATGCTGTTCATTGCGTCTAGAATAAATGCACTCAATACAAATTTAATTCCAGCTTTACATTCTGACATAATTATGTATTTGCATTAAAATTAATCAATAGATTAGCTAAAATTACAGTACGTACACCGAATATTTAGGTGTTATACATTTTTTAAACCTTGGGTGTGTGTATTGTCGCGTTATTCAAGGTACCTTTTAATTCCATTAAATAAATGTATACAACCCAGTAGGTGAAACACCGAACACCAAGGATAACATCTCCACGCACGCTATTTTTGGCTTTTGATTGATTTTATACAACTCTGCCTTTATATTAAACTATATTTCTAAGTCTACACTATGTTTCTTCTTGTGAAGTTCGTATTTTATAACCATGTAAATGAAGGTTATATTCCAAATATCCCTTTAGAACAGTTTTTGTTTATTTTCGACAAAATAACATCATTCTTAATTTTAACGCCACATTGAATGCGTTCTAAAGACATATATCGTTTGCATGAAATGCAAGAAATAACTAAATGTATCGTGAACTGTATTTTTTTCATAAATCCGGATATGCATTGTGTTACAATGAAACACGACATAACACATTATGAAATTTTCTTAGTAAGCAGATAAATACAATAATAATAATAACAAACATGTTTCATTACTCATATTATGCATGCACCGTAAAATTGTGTCATTCAGAGTTTAAATTAAGATATTGAAACTTCATGAAGTAATATATTGGTACAGACATGTTTATGTTGGGGTTATACAAATATGAACTGTCCAACCAGACGTAATATCATATACAAAAATCATCCCGTGTTCGAATACGCATGTTCTGGTTTGATGCTTGTCATGTATAGTATGCATAACTTGAATAACCATTTTCGGATGGTCGTATGATATTTTTTGTTCTTGAAAACAGGATACACAAGAACATTGATCACTACGAACTAATGTTTACTGTTATGCCGCTGTTTGCGAGCTAAATATTTGTATTATTGTATGAGCACTGAAACAAATCTTATCAAAAGGTTAACATCTTCAATACCACACAAACTATCAATGATTGGTATCCATAACAGGATTATAAATCTAATTGTAAAAACTATGAAAACGAGGACTAGGGGTGGTACACCCTGCGTCAGACTAAACAGACAGCTACTGTGGGAAGTTGTTCGAATCACTTGTGGGGGTATGAACACGCATCAGGCCGTAATATAATTCAATAATTGGAATACTGTCAGAAAAACACGTACAATGATATCAAATACTTTGTACAGCCAGTGGATGTTTGGTATGTATGATATGGTACATTTATTTTCAATGCGATGGAGTCACCAATTAATGAATTGTTTCTTAGCTCAAGAACTGCATATGCTCAAAGTAATGTGCGTTGTACTAAGCAAACTCTGATTCACTCGTGCACCCCCGGCTTATATTAAAGAGCAACACACAAGTTATGCACGCGAAAAACTAAGTACAACAAAACCAAAAGGTCAACAATAATAAAGATGCATATTCTAAATTATATTAATTAGCATTGAACGTGCTTAGAGAGTCAGACGCACATAAGCACACATAAGTTATATGCTAAATGCAGTATTTTCCAACTTATTGCAAGAATTTTTGTGACATAAGCTACACTATAAAGTTGTAAAGATCCTCGTGTATGCCATTTTCTAGCATGGACGTAAATACACACATACTTTAGCAAATGTATTGTCTCTTATATATTATATGGACAGCACCGCACATCTTTACACATGGTACTGCAGTAATGGAGAAAGTAGATAAAAGCTATGATCAGGAACACAATTAATATTATTTTCCATTGAAAAAACAACATGTCAGTTAGAAAGAGAGGTAGTTATTTATTATTAAAATCAATGTACTGGTCGTGAACACCCTTAAGATCACACTATTTTAACAATTCTACAAAAAACATTCCCCAAACTTGTATCAATTATCTCGGAATAATACAAAACTTCATCCCCGATTTCAAAGTTAATAAACAAAATAACAATAAATATACAATGTTCGTAAAAAATTGTAGCCACTAGCCTATTGGTGTTACAGGCACAATGATAAAGATTATTCAAAGCATATGACTCATAGAGTATATTCTAAGATTTCGACATCGATAAGCGAAAAACAACTCACGACGGACGAGGGCGATAACAAAACCCACCAAGTGCATACGAGTGTATAATATATAATATCGAAACTTGCCATACATACTAGTTGTGTCGTGAATATGAGTAATATACAAAGGTCAAATGCCAGGTGATATTAATACAGATATTCACATTTTAGTTAGTGATTTTTTTGTTCAATCTTAACGTCATACACAGTATCTACTTGTTATGGGGCTCTCACCACTAAGGAACTCGTGTAATGCTTGTATTGCTTATAATACCGACTACTGTAAGTGTCTTGTTTTAAAGTAAGTGATATTTGCAGGGAAGTACACTACAAAGAGTGACGTGTGGAGCTACGGAATTATTATGTGGGAGGTATTTTCTAATGGTACATTTCCGTATCCTGGATGGACATATTCCTTAGCAGTTGACAAAGTTAAACAAGGTATTACTTAATAGGATGTATGTATACATGTTTGGAAATATGTTTCACTCTTCTTCAAATTGCATGAATTTATTTGGAATTTATATAGTAGGTTTAATTGCTCGCATGTCACCAAGTGTTGTAATTGGTTCTCACTCTTGTCAAATGTTTCTTTCAGATACCATTTTTAATCTGGCATGTTACTCAAAACCACCCAGACTTATTGTGCTTAACCATAGGTTATTAAATAGTGCTAACAGTTATTGTTAATACTTGTTTATTTGTATAGTTTCAAATGTATACATTTTAGAACCTGTTTTTATTTAACGAATACTGGAATCGAATAACGATTTATGACTCCAGGATACAGGATGCCAGCGCCAGAGAACACACCTGAAAGCATCTACAAGCTCATGTTGAGATGTTGGGACGCAAAATCATTAACGAGAATAACATTCAAAGAAATGTGTACAGCCCTAACCCACTTGATAGACAATCCGCCGAAAGAGGAGCACTGGAGTTAGTGTTTAAGGCCTGCGTTTTTTTTTCGGAATTAATAATAAACACGTCAATTGCATTTTGTCGCAGTGTTTAGGAAATATGTTAATAAAGTTCATTCAAGACATTAACGATGTACAATGGGACGAGGCTTTCTGTTAAACATAGTGCTATAGAATGCGGCAAACATGTTTCGGTGATGTCTATAAGAATGTAAAGTGTAGGTATTTAAGACTGATATAAGGTTTGTCTTTTAAGCATGTTCATTCTATATTGTATAGAGAATAATTAAGTTAGTACTAGTGTTGAATACAGATACGTTTATTTAGCGCTGCTTAGAAAACCCATAAAAGAGGCTAGTATTGTAAAAGTTATCCTTTTCTGTTTCTATTTTAGAACCCAATATTAATTTTGAACAATTGGTCAGTACAATACGGCAAAACAAAATAACGTCATATTAACGAAGATGACTCAATTGTTTATGTTTGTGACAGCTTTATAACAATCATGTTAGATAAAGCTAAGTTTGCTTATTTGGGTTAAGTTCGACAATAGATACCTAATAATTGGATAGAAAAACAAATCAAAATATGTCGGTTAACCTTTCCAATATAATATGTATAATATATAAGTAGTATATTTTGCTATTATCTTCAATTTATGTATGTATTGTATTCTTCAATACATATTCTCTTTTATTTGTGTTATCGTTTAAAGTTTGGGTTCGTAGTATACACGTTAATACCTGTACCTTCAATATAAAATAATTGTATGTACTTTTATTTTCTGTGCTTTCCAGTACCGAGGAAAACATATATCAACCAATAAACATACATATTTCTGTTAATCACGTCAACAATTAATTGAGATCATATTATTTTTATAGTATATGTTTTTTAAACAAAAATCAAAACAGCATATTGGTTTTCGTATTTTTATATTCAAGGGTATTTTTATGGACAGCGAAAGGTAACTAAGATCTAACTGTTTTATTATAACCGTCGTTTTACATGTGTTTAGTTGTTCAGCGTGTAATGCGTTTACAGCGCCCTATGATGCTTTGCATATTTATTTTAAGTATTTGTCCGGAACATGACCGTCTGTTTATCGTAGTATCTGGCTCGGTTTGCAGAACCAGATAATATGCAAGTAAATGGTTCAACCGGAGTAGGGCTAAATGTTTACCATCCGTTACAAGAGACAAGATGTCTAGCAACACATATAATAGTAAAAGTTATAAGCACAAATACAGATTACAACTCAATATTTAATTTGGAAAATAGTGCAATGGACAATGCCTCAGCTATTTATTAGTATGGCTTCGAGTTATTCCCAGTTTTATCGAGAAATGGTGATTATCAGACCTTTAAAAGAGCGTATTATTTCAACCAATCAGATCTGGTCATCTTGTTTCAACCGTAATTTGATTTCAATTAACGAAACGCAAATATACTAATCTATCTGGTGTTTCCGTGTTGTGGTCATCACGTTGTAAACGTTGTGTAAGCCAAAAGCACATGATAGTTTGTTTGATGCCTTTATCCTTCTCCTATCAAATTTACTAAAATCAAGATTGCCATAGTCTTTATACCTTTTGGTTGTCCTGTAACAGCCTTAACTCAATTGCTGTTGACATATTCATTGAAATTAAACATAGTTCTTGATAAACTTAATTACTACCCGTAGACAATGAAAAACAACGGACATTTCTGGCGTTTTGAAGACAATGGAATAGAGAATCGCGAGGATGTAACGGTTGTTTATTCAGCGTCAGATTCCTTGTGCAGGTTGGTATCTTGTGCAACGTTTACCGTTGCTTTGCATTCTCACCTAACGTTGCGCATATAAAGGCAGAGGCTCTTTTTTAAATTTAGAATGCGCCTGTCGGTGTCAAGGATGCTCTCATATCCCACCCACATCACGTCTCCAGTTGCAACGATTCCCATGAACTTTGGTTAATGTAAAACGTATTGCAACCTTCTTTATAGCGAAGATAGGACCGACAAGTTGTTCTTTTGCCTAAGTCAGGCTGTTTGTCCAGGATATATTTTTTTATTTGCGATCTGGCATTTCTCTATCTTACGCACATCGCTTAGCAAACTAAGGTGACGCTGACGTAGATGACGTCTATGCTGCTTTAAGCTGCCATATCCAACATATCTTTATTCGTTACGCTTTAGCTCCATAAATTTCTTAGTTCACGCCCAAAACAGCGAATATTGCAAGCGCTAGGCCTTTTCTACTTGGATGCGTACATAGTTAAGGATTCGCTTGCATACCTGCGCAGGCCTGGTCCAAAGCTTTCCTTTTGTTCGTAGACAGCATGTTTTTACTCAACACTCTCTGTTATTACCTTGCAACGATTTTGAGGCCTTGCCAATCCTTTGGTTTAACTCTGCTTCCATTACCAGTTCGTGAATAATACGTCTTAAAAGCACTTATGTGTAAATGATAATATAACAAGCATATATATATATATATATATATATATATATATATATATATATATATATATATATATATATATATATATATATACATATTTGGTTCAGATCCCAGAAAAGGTAATATTTGTGTGGTTTTTTAGTACAAATTATTCTACACATAACGTATACTTTGGTAAACATATTTAATATATACATATGTCCTTTTTTTAAATACATACATCTGTGAAGCAACATATTCATTATGGTAAAAATCAAGAAAAATGTTATGCTTATTTGTAGTTCTTTGTCGTTATTCTGCAATGCGTGTAAATATATTTAACACGTTTGCTATTGAAATTTAAGGTATGGCATTCGTTGTTTATATGCGGACAAATTTATATATACATCTTTTTTATATATATTAAACATGCACGTTTATAGTAACAAGGAATATTGGTAAACCCTAGTTGCAAGTCATGAACGTTTTACCCTTTTTTGTGTACGTGTTTAATAACTATAGTATTTATGATTGATTGTAAACACCAATGCAAATTGCTTATTTTTGTATTGTATAAATGACCATTGAATTGCCACATATGGGATTTCTGACTGTGATTTAGCAAAATTACAACGAATTCAAAACATGTGCTAAGTTAGTTATAAATCGTAGAAGAAGTGATAGTTCTAAGAAGGCACTCTACGATTCACAACGGCTGCCGATTTTAGCAAGAATTTACTTTAAGACACAGGTTAAAGTAACGTGACCTGGATAGTATATGGGCCCAGGAGCCCAATATATTCAAATAAATATATAAAATCATGTTTAATTAGAGAAAACTGGACAAAGAGTCATGAAAAAATTCAAAACTAGGTCAATAACTATAATTAATCATATACTTGTCTTCGCGGGCCGCAAAAATGTCAAAAATAGCTTAAATCCAAAGCATGCCTTGGTCCTCTTATGGGCAATTGAACAACCTTTCAAAAACAAACTTCAAAGAAATCTGTCTAGACGTTTACTCGCTGTCGGCCGATAACTGAGCAATATTTCGAGCCCTTTTGTCCATCCGAATAAATCTTGGATGTACTTTCAAACAATATTTTTGAGTTTCTTCTCTTAATCGATAGCTCGCGTCCTATTCCTTTAAAACAACGAGGCATGTCACATAATGCATGCATATGCAACCGCTTACCGCTAAAAACAAATTCCAATACAATCAAAATGAGTAAGTATTTTTCATTAATTGCCAAAGCGTCAATAACTTCGGATTGTACGTAGTAATGTTATACAGAAGAAAACGCTTATACAAATGGTTACCATATTGCTAGGTATTTTCAAATTTGTTAATACAATTCTCTGTCTGCAACATTCATATGAAAGCCATGATTGCTTGTGTTTTTTATTATGTATTTACTGTGTGATGTATTTGCCCGTATACTGTATCTATAGATCAATAATAAAACTATAATTATTTATATATATTCCTACGCTTTCAATACGTCAATATTAAAGCGACAAAGATATTGAGAAGAAGGATTAATATGATCATGTTGAGATATTTCAAAAAGGATATGTTTATACGTTTTGTGGTTTATGTGCTTTGGTTATTTCTCGTCGTAAGAAACTAAACCACACAATAGTAAAAGGTATTTTAGGTAAACTGTAAATAATAAAACAATAAATTACAGCCATAAATCCCTTTGAATAAAATACTGCATTCGCACTTTTCATCATGTAATATCCGCCAGTAAAATGAAAAATTGACAGATAAAATATTGATATTTCATGGACTAAAATGTTACATTCGTACATTACAGCCAAAAACACCCTAAAGCTAAATGGTTCATTCACATATAACCACGTGAAACTATTGATGACTCACTGCTTCATTCCCTCATTACAGATTGAAATGCGATTGAGATCCCATTGTACAAAATGCAAAACATCGCATAATAACGACACCAAATGCCTTCAGACGAAATGCTAAAATTGTACATTACCATTGGAAACGTTCTTGATCAATCGTTCAAATCTCCAATTATAGTTTGATATGTAATTGACAGAAATGCAACATGTGCACGCTGCAGCCTAAAATGTCATCAGACAAAATGCTACATGCACGAATCTCGACCTGAAGTACCATCGACCACACTACCTTCGGAAATATTCGTGAACCAAATGCTTCATTCGCGAATTAAACTTTTAAATGCCATCGACTAAATGTTCACATGTGTACACTGCACTCTAGAATATTATCAGAACAAAATGCAACATTCGCACATTACAGCTTTAATTGTTCAGGGGAGCAATGCTACAATCTCACAATACAATTGTACATGTTCTTGAGCAAATGCTTCACTCGCATAAAACAGCCTAAAACGCTCTCGGGCAAAATGCTACATTCAAACAGTGCAGCGTGATATGCATTCACTCAATTTTCAACAAAAACACAAATCCGCCTGAGATGTCCTTGGCAATATCTTCATTTGAATAGAACCTCGCGTAAAATTCATTACGATTATTTGAATGCTCATCGTGTTCAGTATGTTATGTTCGCTTTGAGCCCCTCAGCCACCATTTTCAGTAAGGACAGTTTTTTTTACAGACATTACACAACTCACGTTTGATTAAATTGATATATTTAGTTATTGTAAAATCTGTTATTAAAAATGAAAGCTTTTGGCTTATTTAAAATGGTGGGAAACAAGCTAAGAATATGTTCGAGCGATATATAAAGTTAAAGCTTTTAAAATTGGTTAAGTTATTTTCTCCTTTGAGATAAAGCATATAATAAAGGGTTATCTGCTTCAATAAATGTACTAATTTATGTAGTAAATAGTTATAACGTTTTCAACATTCATCTTGAAACATTTTTCTAGCCATTGTAACTTCCGAAAGCATAATACTTCACATTCAAATAAGCAATCTGGGTTCGGCATTTGAAATATTTATGACAGCTTAAGAAAAAATAAAGCTCTTGCTCCAAAATGTATCATAGAAACTCTTGTATAAATCCGCAACTCTTAATACTCCATGTATCAATTAACATATTCAACATTCGGACTAAAACCAAACATCATAAAACAGTGATAACAGCATTCATAAATTTCCATTACACTTGTCCATTGGGTTTACAGATCTTCCGCAAAAAAGAGGTTGCTAAGGGATGAATTTGTTTGGGGATAAATGTCTTATAGTCCAAATTTTTTAGTTTGTAACATCTTACAATCAACACTAAGAGTTTGGTTTTGGATTCTGGGGGTTGAAAACGAATTGTTTGGGTTTGTTTGGGCTCAAAAGGGTTGAAAGCGCTCTGCGCATATATACGGGTGAAAAGGCGGAGTTTCGAATGAGAGCTTTTGCTAGTACTGCGGCTGCGTAGGGGGAAGCGCTTAGTTATAATCGCGAGCTACATAAAATCTTGAGTTTGCATGAAATCCAAAACACAACACTCACAAGTATTGCCGGTACGCGCAACAGTTCATAACTTTTGCGGAATGTTCAAGCTGTGCCTACCAAGAGCAACACATCAATGGAAAAGCCGTGCGCTGACGGCTTCGATTAAAACAATCTTCGAATTAATGCAAGTGTGACATTACATCCAGCTTAATGTAAACGAAAAGATAAAAAGCGCGGCGGACTTCCTTAGGCGGTTACTTTTGCAAAGACAAAAAAACACAGGAACCGTGTTACTCTAGCCTAAGAAAACTCTTTAGACCAGATATTGACATACACTTTATAACTATAAGAAAGAAAATACGACCACGACCCAGAAAGCGGCTATGTAGCCCTAAATCACATGAAACACAATAATTTCAATTACATCTATAAATATATACTTTTTGAAAGTATATTCGTTGGTGTTTTATTATAGTTCTCAACCATATATATATATTATATTATTATATCATTATATATATATATGTCCGTCCTGGTAACTATCTTCTCCTACACTATTAGCACTAGAACCTTCAAACTTACACACATGTTAACTTTGAGCATATGTGCGACAGTGCACTATTTGGAATTTTGATCTGACTCCTGGGTCAAAAGTTATGGGGGTTGGGGTGGGGCCGGGTCAGAGAATTTCACTCATTTTACTAACAACATGCGGCGAGGGGATACACGTCGACCGCGCCATTTCAAGTTTAACTTGCATTCACGGTTCATGTTACTAGGAAATAGGAATGCAGCTAACCTTAACTAATGTGAACACAATATAGATGTAAAGATGTCACAAACTTGCTCGACCATAAAGACTTGTGTTAAACTGTTTTTATGGTTTTCTTGTATTTGAGTTTTGAATTGATATTTTGTTGTGTTTTTGTTTTCATATCAGTGTTGAAGCCCCGCTTCCAAACATTTAATAACTAAGAAATCGCTTTTTAAAACAAATCAAAATTCATTGAAGTCGGTAAAATAATAAATTAATAACGATTTGATGAACATTAATAATTTATTTGCGCGCAAAAGATGCCTTTGGAGAAAATCGAGTAAGTATATTCCTTTCTTCTAAGACTTACATTATTCCGTTTTTACCGGACATGCAGTCAAATACTTGATCGAATTGCATAAGGCTCTTACGAACAAAAACAATATGAAAAGCATTTCTTACAAACAAAACAGGTATATATTGCGACTGAACTCTTACATTTCTTTATATTTATTATATACCTGCTTAATGCTTTTGACAAAACACAGGTTGTATCAATCGTTGGAATTAAAAATCCCGTATTACCCTACTCGCTGTTTCCAATTCCGTATTACCATACTAGCCGGACTACTTCGACCCATTTAATGACGTCACATTACGCGCACCGAAAATATAAATATTTTATTTTACGAAATATATTACGTAGTACATCGCGTGACGTCATTTTTTGTGACGAAACACAATGGTTTTATCTAAACTCTTGAATTTAAGGACATGTCGGACTTTGTGTTTTTTAACAGGAAACTATTTGTTAAAAACAAAGAACGAATTCAAAACGTATTTTTGGGTATGTGTTTATAATGCATAAATGTATATTTCGATAGGAATATAATACAATAGTGTGGTTTTAACTAAGTTTCGATAAAGACATGGAAGATAGAAGTGGAAGTGCATATCGTTTCAACGTTTTTTGTTATAAACATAGGAATAAAATTTAAAGTTGTCAACTTAATTGTTATAAACATTGGATTAACGATGGCATTAACATCGGACACCTGTGTTTTCCCAGTTGGAGTGTTTACACGTTAATTTACATAAACTGTATTCATACGCGTCTTAAATAAACAATGGCGTACCGTTTAATTCAATATTTTGTCAGTTTGGTTAAAGCAAAAATACAATTGTTAACTGTTTTCGTTAGTTGTGTATATAATAAAAGGAATATTACGCTAGCCAACTGTTCCAAGAGTTTTTTTGCCTCGTGGCTTGTACTATTTCGCATCACACTCGAGGCTACGCCTCTCGTGTCATACGTCATCACACAAGCCAATCGACTGAATACAAACTCTTTGAACAATTGACTAGCGTAATATTCCGTATAACACGTTCCCTAGTTATGGTATATTCAAACAGTAAAAGCTGCGCATACAAAGATTAATTTAAGAAGAATATTTCGTTTATAACCGGCTTATAAAAAAGATATTTATTTTTGATGGGAACTACTGAAATCACTTTAGGTCAAACAGGCGCATCCAAACACGCAGACTGGATTATTTTCCGATAATTAACGACACTATTGCAATAATGATTACATGTTGTTTACAAATGTCACACGGCTAAGAATTACTTATTAATATGCAAAATCGTAGGTACATTGTTTTTGCAAGGAGAATACCATATACGTAGAATTTTATCGTGTTCTTTATTTTCAGAAAAATAAACACGTATAATATCATTATATAGGCTTCGCTCTCGACAATAAGGGCTTAATGCATGAGCGTGTCGTCCCACATTAGCATCTACAGTCCGCCAAGATCAGGGACGACACTTTTCGCTTCTTTATAATTTTACGTTTCGATAAATCCGTCTGTCCCTGATTGGCATAATTTACGCACATGCATTTTGCCCCGTTGTCCAAGAGTGAGGCTCATATGAAGTGATCACGTGATGCATTTAGCCCCGTTGTCTAAGAGTGAGGCTCATATGAAGTGATCACGTGATGCATTTTGCCCCGTTGTCCAAGAGTGAGGCTCATATGAAGTGATCACGTGATGCATTTAGCCCCGTTGTCTAAGAGTGAGGCTCATATAAAGTGATCACGTGATGCATTTAGCCCCGTTGTCTAAGAGTGAGGCTCATATGAAGTGATCACGTGATGCATTTAGCCCCGTTGTCCAAGAGAGAGGCTCATATAAAGTGATCAGGTGATGCATTTTGCCCCGTTGTCCAAGAGTGAGGCTCATGTGAAGTGATCACGTGATGCATTTAGCCCCGTTGTCCAAGAGAGAGGCTCATATGAAGTGATCACGTGATGCATTTAGCCCCGTTGTCCAAGAGAGAAGCTCCTATGAAGTGATCACGTGATGCATTTAGCCCCGTTGTGCAAGAGTGAGGCTCATATGAAGTGATCACGTGATGCATTTAGCCCCGTTGTCCAAGAGAGAGGCTCATATGAAGTGATCACGTGATGCATTTAGTCCCGTTGTCCTAGAGTGAGTGTCATATGAAGTGATCACGTGATGCATTTAGTCCCGCTGTCCAAGAGTGAGGCTCAAATGAAGTGATCACGTGATGCATTTAGCCCCGTTATGCAAGAGTGAGTGTCATATGAAGTGATCACGTGATGCATTTAACCGTGTTGTCCAAGAGAGAGGCTCATATGAAGTGATCACGTGATGCATTTAGCCCCGTTGTACAAGAGTGAGTGTCATATGAAGTGATCACGTGATGCATTTAGTCCCGTTTTCCAAGAGTGAGGCTCATATGAAGTGATCACGTGATCCTTTTAGCCCTGTTGTCCAAGAAAGAGGCTCAAATGAAGTGATCACGTGATGCATTTAGCCCCGTTGTCCAAGAGTGAGGCTCATATAAAGTGATCACGTGATGCTTTTAGCCTCGTTGTCCAAGAGTGAGGCTCATATGAAGTGATCAAGTGATGCATTTAGCCTCGTTGTCCAAGAGTGAGGCTTTTATGAAGTGATCACGTGATGCATTTAGTCCCGTTGTCCAAGAGTATGGTTCATATGAAGTGATCACGTGATGCATTTAGTCCCGTTGTCCAAGAATGAGGCTCATATGAAGTGATCACGTGATGCATTTAGCCTCGTTGTGCAAGAGTGAGTGTCATATGAATTGATCACGTGATGCATTTAGCCCCGTTGTCCAAGAGTGAGTGTCATATGAAGTGATCACGTGATGCATTTAGCCCCGTTGTCCAAGAGTGAGGCTCATATGAAGTGATCACGTGATGCATTTAGCCCCGTTGTCCAAGAGAGAGGCTCATATGAAGTGATCACGTGATGCATTTATCTCTGTTGTGCAAGAGTGAGGCTCATATGAACTGATCACGTGATGCATTTAGCCCCGTTGTCCAAGAGTGAGGCTCATATGAAGTGATCACGTGATGCATTTAGCCCTGTTGTCCAAGAGTGAGGCTCATATGAAGTGATCACGTGATGCATTTAGCCCCGTTGTGCAAGAGCGAGTGTCATATGAAGTGATCACGTGATGCATTAAGCCTCGTTGTCCAAGAGAGAGGCTCATATGAAGTGATCACGTGATGCATTTATCCCTGTTGTGCAAGAGTGAGGCTCATATGAACTGATCACGTGATGCATTTAGCCCCGTTGTCCAAGAGTGAGGCTCATATGAAGTGATCACGTGATGCATTCAGCCCTGTTGTCCAAGAGTGAGGCTCATATGAAGTGATCACGTGATGCATTTAGCCCCGTTGTGCAAGAGCGAGTGTCATATGAAGTGATCACGTGATGCATTAAGCCTCGTTGTCCAAGAGAGAGGCTCATATGAAGTGATCACGTGATGCATTTAGCCCCGTTGTCCAAGAGTGAGGCTCATATGAAGCGATAACGTGATACATTTAGCCCCGTTGTCCAAGAGTGAGGCTTATATGAAGTGATCACGTGATGCATTTAGCCCTGTTGTCCAAGAGAGAGGCTCATATGAAGTGATCACGTGATGCATTTAGCCCAGTTGTGCAAGAGTGAGTGTCATATAAAGTGATCAAGTGATGCATTTAGCCTCATTGTCCAAGAGTGAGTGTCATATGAAGCGATCACGTGATGCATTTAGCCCCGTTGTGCAAGAGTGAGGCTCATAAGAAGTGATCACGTAATGCATTTAGTGCCGTTGTGCTAGAGTAAGGCTCATATGAAGTGATCACGTGATGCATTTAGCCCCGTTGTCCAAGAAAGAGGCTCATATGAAGTGATCACGTGATGCATTTAGCCCCGTTGTCCAAGAATGAGTGTCATATGAAGTGATCACGTGATGCATTTAGTCCCGTTGTCCAAGAGTGAGGCTCATATGAAGTTAATTCTCGTGGATTTTCTGATAAGTTTGTAGCATAGCAAAGTGAACGATATTTACGCTAGAATATTATTACAAACCTCAAGACCGACCTTATAACTGTAGCATCCGTACATCTCCAGTCTAAACGCAGGCTTGTATGACGTATTCCACGTCAGGGGATAAACACGGACGTAACGTACCGTAATCACGCTCGGTCACGTTTCCATGTGAGTTCCCCCAAACGTTTAACCGCTCAGCCTCTAGAAAAAAGGTTATAGTCACTAACACTTAAATATTGAATCAAGCTCTCGTTTAATGTAAATCCATCATCATCGTCATCATCATCATCATCATCATCATCATCATCATCATCATCATCATCATCATCATCATCATCATCATCATCATCATCATCATCATCATCATCATCATCATCATCATCATCATCATCATCATCATCATCGTCATCATCGTCATCATCGTCATCATCATCATCATCATCGTCATCATCATCATCAATATCACCATCATCACTATCATCACTATCATCATCATCATCATCATCATCATCATCATCATCATCATCATCATCATCATCATCATCATCATCATCATCATCATCATCCTCATCATCATCATCATCATCATCATCATCATCATCATCATCATCATCATCATCATCATCATCATCATCATCATCATCATCATCATCATCATCATCTTCATAAACATCGTTGTGAGAGACTAAGACTTGCAGGAACCACCTGCTATGCGTGAACATATAAATGGGCGTGTTGAGTTCCTTTCCCATGTCTGCTAGGACCATAATTTTTTTATTTAAATGACAGTTTCACCGAGCTGCAACCTCTGCTAGTGTCACTGCTGTTGTTAGAATTAACAGAGACAGGGCATTCCAAGGTGAGCAGGGATGCTCCATATAAGGCAAAAGCTGTAATTAGATCTGATGTTTAGGGGCCATTCTTGAACTTCAATTGGTCAGGCCTGTAATTCATGCATATTAATTATTTGAATTCCATTTGTAAGTTGCCCAACTCTTCAGTGAACTAAGAACCTTGAAACAAGTAGGTTGGTCACTCATGTGCTAGTAGACTCTGAAACTAGTGGGTCTGGCACGACTGTTTATCATTTTTTGGGGACTACATATAGCAATATGTAGTAAGTAATATTTTTGTTACTTCATAATTGTCAGCTTTATAAGAGAATTACTTTTCCTTATCGATAGTATTCCTAATATTTTATCAGTATTTTTTTTTGATATCGTAATAAGATTAGATTTTTGGTAAAGGGCAGGAAAACCACACATAATGTTATATCTCCCCATTGGTGCAAAAAGGTGCAAGGTGCCTTCTAATTTCAATGTCACCTGGTACCTTTTTGCACCAAGGGGTTATATGTTAATTGATTGATTGTATAAGTGTGATCTGTATGAATGTACAATTATGTATTCATGAGATATTGTTTGTATCATGACCCATACAACCTTTGTCAAATCATGTATTTTATATAAAATGCATGCGATTGACTGATTGAATTTGCAAATAATCGTCTTCGAGTCTTAACGTATTAACATCTTCGTCTTCTGCACGTTATTTAACATCTGTTGGCGTCAATCATTAAAGTGAAGAATTTAATTATACAAGACGTGTGTGTTGCTTTGTCTTCTTAGCCCCCAAAAGGCGATCGCGCCAGGAGTTCTGTCTCTATACTCCGTGGCACAGTTATTGCATAATTTAAAAATACTGCGAAAGGAACTTGACAATTATCGCATAGAAAGAGTTACTGTGTAACCTATGTTTCCTACAATCGTCATCAGCATCGTCGTCGTCGTCTTTGTCGTCAACAACATCATTACTATCAACAACAACAACAACAAAAACAACGACACAAAAGCAAAAGCCACCTATACCATTCCATGTTGAATCGTTAAACAATGATTATTCTTTCAACGTTACTTAATAAAGTTGAACATAAAATGTAAAAATGCAAACCCAATGCAACGAACAATGCATATTTTTCAAAGCAAAATGCAAAAACGACAGTTTTAAGTAATTTTGATAGAAAATAGCATTCATCACGCGAGGTCTAAAGCTTTATTTAGAATTCAAGGGTCACCCAATACACAAAATAAATACTCAGATATTTGAATTTCAGTCTGCCATCGAACTCTTATACATAATGACTTGATAAAGCTATTCTTCAAGTCTCCGTGTAGCAATTTGACTGGTTTTAAGCATATCTGACTTCTTTTTTTAGTCAAGTGGGCCGACGAACTAATCAATTAAAGGTAATACTTGTAGTATTAGTAGAATTAGTAGTATTGTCGCTAGAGCTATTACTTACAGTGATTTTGTAAATCAGTGTAATATCACACGTTAGTTTGTAGCGTAAAAACAAGAAACAATACAGAAACAACATAGTACTTGAATATATCTTATAGTAATGCAATTAAAATACTTGTTTCATGTTCTATTTCCCAAACAAAACAAAGTACTCGACAGCGCTCGATCATAGACACATAATTAAGCCTCGTATATTTATTCACTTTATGCACCTACCTCCTGAGTGCAGATTTCATTTTCGTCCGCAGTTTGTTTTGCTGTTTTGTTTGGTTTAACGACGTATAGGGAGTAAAGTGCCACCGTTAGGACAACCAGTTGTTTTGAAATCGATTATGTCTATTTGTATTTGAATTATTAATTGACTATTTTATGTTTTATAATGTAATGTTGCTATACCTATATACGGGACACAGTATGTATATTTAGGTATTATAACGATGTAGTAGAAGTCTGAATAAACTGTATGTCTCTATGTCCGTCTGTCTGTCTGTATCGTAATCGCGGGCTCGATATTAACTGTGTATTTCGTTCAAAGTATGCTACAATAAGTGTACACGCTTAACACAAATAATCAACTCACTTTCTTTTTAATATTTAAAGTGTGGGTCATGAAGTAAATCAGACGTGCGTATACCATATCACACTAATACACAGGCGGTCGGCATTGCTATACGTGTTTGCGCTCTTGTTTGCATATGATGCATATGTTGTCTTCACATATTTGAAACGTTATGCTATAGTTTATTCATACATATTACTAAACACTACATATTCTTTTAGAATAAAACAAACAGGCTGTGACATCATATGTTCAATTAATCATCATATCTTCATATCGTCGTCAATTATCAATCACAATCATCAGAGATATCATTGTCGTCAATTGTGTCATAATAGTCAGTGTTATCGTCATTATTTTTTTAACGCAATATTTTATATGTTTTAAATATACAGAAACTAAGCCGTATTAATGTGACATCAATGCATGCATGCATTCCGTCGTTAATCCTTAACAAATATGACACCAAATAGAGATGTAATGCAGCTCCGTCCGTACACTACATTTATATTTTAAAATAACGTTTTGCCTCGATCATAGTTACTCAATCGCCGTACAATATCGTATAGTACAAAAACAAAAACGTCACCCTATGATGTCGGCTCAATATCCGGTAGCACAAGGTACTCAAATTACTTTTCCCGGTTTTTAATGACGTCGATGACCCAGGGTCCGTATTGCTCCACCCGGTGTTCCGGGTCCATAAAGTTGACCCCGATGTCAGCGTCGTAACGAGGCGTAAAAAAGAACGGAACGGCGTAACGGTCGGTGCCGATGTCGATAACCCGGTGTGTCCTCGCTTTTAGCCTTCCATCCATCATTCTGGAGAAGATGTCTCCGATGTTCATGACGAGACTTTTGGGTCTTGGATCCACTTCCGCCCACGAACCATCTTTGGTCTTAAACTCCAGTCCGCCATAGTCGAATCTAGTGAGAAGCGTCATGAAGTTTTTGTCGATGTGTTCCGGAAATACGACGACTTTTCCATCTTCGACAATCGCGTTTTTCGGCGGTTTCCCTTCCCAAGGCGGGTAATGCATGATCCTTAATGTAGAACATGGTTTGTCCGAAAACATGTCTTCGAAGATGTTTTCCTCTATATCCAAACCGATGGCGACTAGCTTTAGAATCTCTAAAGCTGTGCTGTGTAGAATCTCATAAGTTTCTTGAAGGACTTCCTTAAAAGGGAATTCCCCATCTTCCTTTGGCCAAGGAGACTTCTCATAGAACCTGTTATATTCAGCAGCAGTTACGTCAACATCTTTGACATCGCGCGCGAATTTAAAACCTTCCTTCCGGCAAGGTTCTTCCTCTGTGACTGGAAAATACCCTCGGTAAATGTTAGAATTTTCGGGGTTCCAAAATTTTCGCATCACTGTTCGCTTGAATTCGATCGGCTTATTGAAAAACCATTTGCATGCGTGTAAAAGCTTATCATAATCTAAATTCGCGACGTTGTCTATAAATAGAAATCCTTCGTTTTCGAGACCATGGACTACTTTCTTTGCGAGTTTCTTGCGCTCTGTGTAAGCCTTTGACATGTCTATGATAGGAAATGATGTCGTCATTTTCGTGTCATACATTAAAAACCTGAAACGAGAATCACACAAAAAATCAAATTAAACCTAATAATGTAAAAAATAATTATTTAAAACAAAAACGCGAACAAAACACACCCTACATATAGTTAAACAAAAAACCCTACGCAATCAGAATTGAAAATCGCCTTACAATGGATTGGATGCTTAACCATATACTTCTATGCGCAGCTCATTAAGCTGCTTAAGCGGGACAGAACTGGGACTTCAATTGGCATTAAATATTTGTTACAAACAAACATGTATGTATATGTAAGGCAACCGTTCTGACTGAAGCTATATTTAGGTTAACATGGCAATTTTATAATTTATACTGATTTCAATTTGATTGTTAATTTTGCATACATTTAATTTTTCATCAAAAAAATTAATACAATGAAAATAAAAGTGGTTCTGAAGAAGATAGTGTCCCCCTGGTGCAAAAAGGTACTATGTGAAATTTAAATTAGAAGCAACTTGGTACCTTTTGCACTTATTGGGCGATTTTCGGGCTAAAGAGCGTAAATGCACGCTGACAAATATAGAGACTATTTTCCATATCAATCAATCGGAACGCGCACACGAGGTGTGCGTTTATTTCTAAAAACGTGGTCACGAAGTCCCGTACATGAGCTGACAAGAGCAGCAGGCGCGTGTTTGCTTAAGTTTATTCGTGGACGAGCCTAACTGTATGCGGCCTTATATACCCCGCCGTTGGTACATGTTTAGTTTTTCAGATTAGTTCAAATCTGTGTTTAAACAACATTACTGAAATCTTAATTAACGCAATACAGCTAAATAAACTTAAATACATACCGGCTTACACGTTGTAGATCCAAATAAAATGAAATGAAATGCTTATATCGAGAGTTCCAAATGCAGTAAACACAAAGATATCGATATCTACGCGTTAAACTCAGGTAATTTGCAAAGACAAAAGTAAATAAACGGTTCAAAATTTAACATGATAACGCTTGTTATAATTGACGAAGGCTCTTCTGACAATAATGATGTTGGCGATATTGGTGGTAGTGGTATTGGTAGTGTTAGTCCATACAACTTTCTAGATCTTTGATTTGTTTAATTGTCATGTTTAAACACTCGGGGATAACTATATTTTTATATAATTAGGTCTGAAGACAACTACCGCTTCTGGACAATGACGTTCGTTTTGAGTAGAGACACTGACATTTGGTTAACATTAATCAGTAACTGTACTTGGATCATGTCATGTAGCTGGACCGATTGTTTTAAGTATGTATCGGACAGTTTAGTTCTACGCAAATTTGTTTCGACTGTAAAACCGTTTGCGCAATAAGTGTATGCTTTTTCGGATATTCGATTAAAAAACGGGATGCATATTCAATAAGGGAATGATACCAAGAAATAAGTACTATACAGTTTAGAACATTGATAAACAATGTGTAGCCCACACAGTAAGAATCGACCATCATTCCTGCGACTTGAAACCCCCTTTTTTATCGCGTGTTTGTAACAACAATCAAGAATCTCATTACGGAAAACATTCAACACTGCCTTATAACTGAAAATGTTTTGTCAAAAAGAACGACTTGTTTAAAACGGATAGCTTTCCCTCAAAATAATCAATTTGTAACTGAATCATTATATATTTAAAACATGCCATAAAGGAATATGTGTTTTATATAAAATATAATCAAAATCGTTGTGATTTCATCTTATGCCAAAAAATAAATCGGAAAACTTTATTTTTTCTAACAACAGCTTAAGATATCAACTTTTATGTAGTGTTGTTTGAAAAAACTTACCACATAGAATATCTGATTAATTTAAATTATTCATAGACGACGCTCTGATACTTATGAACCATGTGTGGATGGTGGTGCATCTTGCCGCAGGTGTAGATAATACTTGCATACTAAAAGTATTTGAACGTGCGCAGGTACCGCACCAACAACCCGTTTATAAAACACACATAACGTCATATAACACGAATGCAATCTAAATCTTTCTACCTAAATATACTGGAATCCTTTTTTAATTTTTGTGACACTGAAGACAAGACATGGGATTACGTGTAGCATTTGGGAATTTGATAAGGCCCGTATTCTGTAAAAGGAAATCAACAGGCTTTAAAATGCAAGTTTATTATCGATTCTAAATAAGTTATATTCATCTAACATTTGACAGAACAATGACCCGCGTTATATTGAGCAAACATGATCGGATACTAATTTATGTAGTTCATTTTCAGTCGGGATGTGTTAGAATCTTGTATTCATTGTTTTACTGCGAGTTGTATTTTGAATTGTAACTGTGAAAAAAGAACCTGTGAGAATTGTCCTTGTTCGTCCTTACGTCAGTCCGTCCGTTTGTCTGTCACTACCACACTATTGCGGGAGATATCAATTAAACGAATTTGCTTGTTTATCTGTTTTCTAATTTCTTTCTGATAACCCACGACCCATTTGCTTAAATTGGAATGAAATTTATATGCGATAATGTATTAAAAGTTGAAAGTAAGAAATTTTGTTTTCCGATTTACTTTGTCGATATCCATTTGATGTTTTATGATATTAAATAAAATTGCAATCAAAATTATTAATCGACACAGAGAGTTACATTATTTTCAATTGTATTTTTATTTTTGTGCTCAGTTTTGTTCTGTAAGTCATATTTGCGAGGTGAACTCACACGTTGAAATAGTCGTTTAATTCAAAGCTCAACAAAACAAATAAGAACACCCGTCACCCTCGATTGTAATATTAGCAAAAGATGGATCTATCAAACAATTTGCTATATGTAATAAAAAATAGTAAAAACTACCGCGTACGGTCTTAAAATAAATTCTGTACTTTAAAACATCTGAGTCATTGTAGATTTAACCCTTTCCCACAAAGAAAAGACGCAAAGTGTAAATGGCTATGTGCAAACAGCATAAAACCAACACAGCCTGCAAGGAACTCTGTTCGGGTGTTATGCTGTATCTAAGGTTTGGAGATGAAGCCTTAAAAACTTTAATCTAGTAAGAAAGGTCTTAAATTAAACATCACTTTCTAAGGGACTACAAATGCGTGAAAATACGTATCCAAGTGGTAAAAAAATATTGATTTCAGCATTATTACATTACAGTGGCGTATCAACAACTTAAAGATTATTTTAATTAAAAAAACAGCAACTCATTATTGATAACGAAGTTCATGTAGATAGCGAATGATTGCTTTACATATACGCCATATTTGCCTTCTGTAGTTTCTCTATTCACATGCACACTTGTTTGTAGTACATGTATGTAAACGTTTTCCTTAAATGCAATACTTGTGTTGGATAAGATTTTTATCGTACTGAACTGCGAGGATACAAAAATCGTATATATTTCCCTAGCAATTTAAATAAAATGGTACTGCGTTATTATACATTAATTCATACAAATAATATGCCGTGAATTGGTGAAGTCATATTAAGAATCACAATTAATACCGTTGATATGCCCCTTAATGTGTATTATATACGTATTGTTTTTAATTGAATACTTAATTTACCTAATGTATTTATCACACCATTGATATCTTTACATAATATTCAAATCTACATTTGCATACAACAATAAAATAGACCACCAGAAGTGTAATACAGACGCATCTAGGGAAAACGGGGATAAAGTCGTATTATAAGTTTGGAATATTATAAACGCGAAGTGTCGTACATCGGATATCAACCATATAACACACACTGATTACTTACTTAATGTACCATACATATATGTTACCTTCTTATTAAATTTATGTTATTATTTATTATTCAAGTTTATTTTTCAAATCTTTTTTCATATTGGTAATACGTGCTCGGAAAGACAGTCGACTCGATCAGTGCATAACTCAAAATAAATCAATGCTTAAGAAACTAGAATGAAGCTAAAATAGTTAAGTTGTCATAAATTCAATTTTTCGCCAACCAAGTTGTTCTCTACGATTTGAAATTGGCTTGTTAGATCGTCTGCTTGAATAAGCTCTTTACTGTAAACAAAGATCAGAATGGCTGGACATTTGACGCTTAATCATGACAAGCATTACATCAGCGAAGCTGGCTTAATCCCAACTAAGGCTGCAGCAAATTGAACAGTTGTTCACCGGGATTTTTACCCCAGCCATAGGAGCGATCTAGCGAAAAAAGATATCTTCATACCATTTTCCATCTCTCAAGCCGCGAGCGCAAACCGCATAAAACTAACTATATAGTTTATGAATATTTGTTGAATATACTTACAAAAGCAAATCAAAGGAGGCCTCAATTTACTATTAACGGTTGAAAAAAGTCTATGTCGTAATAAATATGTAGTTTTACAAAATGTATGGAAATGCAATTCGGATGCGATTCAAAACGGACCATACGGGCGAAATAAAAAATAAACATATGTGTCTATGTGTTTGGCCTAAATGTCCTCTTTGTAATAAAAAAAGCCTTGAACGCCGAGAAATCCGATAATGTTATCTTCAGGTGGTTTGTTCGTGTTCTTTTTTTCAGAAAATGCTGACTCTTTTCAGAAAATGTTGAGGTATTATCTCACAGCTAAATATAAACGACGGTATAGAATCAAAAAATAGAGCCACGTTAAGATACATGACGTTATACAAACTACAGACGACTATCGGTTAAATGTAATATGCGTTTACCACCGTGAGGTACATGATTAACCGATATAAATAAGGCAACTATATATAAACCCAGATAATATGAGTTCAAAGTAAGAGACGCAGTAAAATTACACTTATTGACAAGGCTGAGTTTATTCCGCACATAGTTACAGGTCACAAAACAGTATATGTGTGCTATTTTAAACTTTTACATAGTGTTCTTTTAGTTTTCAAAAGGTTTGATTTATGACTATAACGAACTAATGAACTGATTACTTGAAATTCAATTATCCTTAGGAATATGATACTCAAATCCGTTATGCACTGTAGATTGTTGAATCGGTTAGGTATACATATTATGCCTTATTAATATGTTCTATTGTTTGCTACAAAAAATACCTGCTACTAACATGTTTCGGGTACTCCGTCACGATTAGAAAAATAACGCACATGATTTCACGAATGGAAGCATTACAAATATAAAAAAACGAAATGTTAATCATATTTTATTTTAGGAAAATAACAATTTTTCTATGGATAGAGAATAAGGACTTTGTTCATAGCAATCCTCTTTGCAATATAGACTCGCAAGCGATATAAATATTTAAACAATAAACGCCATGGTAAAATTGGTGCATGTATTTTTCGCTTCAAATCGAATATGTGCGTATTTGCGTTATTTTTGCGCAATAATAAGCGGCGGGTTGTTGAAAACTAAAACTCCAAATTAGGAACCATATAAGAGTTAGCATTTGAGGGCAGTTACGTCAATGATATGTTATATTTAGGTATCAATGAATTAAGTATTTGAAAATCTCAGTAAGACATGTTAAAATTAATGTTTAGTGAAGTCACAGTAAAAAGATTTTACAATGTGAAGGTTTTGGCCTTATTGCCTGATTGTGGAGAGGAGCCATGGTAGCAAGCTCGGTCCTCTTGTTTTATTTTTACGACAGAAATGACGTCAAGCAAGCGCCAGTGTCACGGATCATACGCTTAAAGTTATATCATATTGTGTATGTAAGATAGACAAATTTATAAAATTGAGGAAGCAATATATATTTTATCAATGGCGTGTTTATTAGTCAGCAATTGAAGTGATTATATTTATACAGTCAATATCAGCACATTTGTCACTGTACACACACTGACGATCTTGCTCCAATGCCGACTTGAGGAAAATATGTTTAATAAATAATTGCTACAAATTTTATTAAACATTATTTTGTTTACTGGAATAAACCAACAATACAGCTCTGAATCTACATACAAATCGTTTTATGCCATAAAGGAATATAATAATCAATACAAATATAGCAATTACGACAGTAATTTTTGAAGCACCGAGCAATTTATCTGCCATCTGAATGCTAATTTTATTGTCTAACAATACTTTAAACAACATATAATCTTACTTGCAAATTCGGAACGACACAAAGCGACAGGAGCGTCAATGGATACTTGTGTATGCTCTCTTGTATCCGGTTTTAACTTAAGTTTACATTACTTACTGTATTGAGTCAACAAAATATCCTACTTTAACACCGGTTTAACATTCTGTGGTGACATTACGTGAGGTTATATAGGGATAATTTAACGAGTAATTATGAGCAGGGAATCGTTGTGAAGTTAAATAAATGCATAAAGCTTAACTTTCTGAGTGTATTGTTTTTCCCGTAATAGCTATATATTGCATAATATTTTATATTCAGCGCTCACTAACGCAGCTGTATGGTGGCATAGAAGTGCCATCTAGAACTTGTGATGCAATATATGGTCGTTTAGAACTCGGAACAATCCTAAAACGTGGGTCATGCTTTTAATTGATTTTTTAAAATAAGCGTAAAATATCGAGATAGCGATTAAACTTCCATATAACTAAAAAGACTGCAAGGTATGGTGTTAGTGGGTTAGGTTTGTTTAATAAACGTCACTGATGACACCCCGAGCAGTCATATATTGTTAAATATTGTGTTCTTGTTATCGTAATTATTCAAAACTATTATTACAGTTTTGCTAGTAAATTCATTTAATTGCATTTGTTCAAATGCAAACATTTTTGAACAATTCACTTATAATATAATATAGCGTTCAACAATGTGGTTGTTGGCCACATACAACTCATACTATTGATATATGCCAGCTCAAGAAACTATGTAAATAGTTTATTCCTGTAGTAAATAGTTTATTCCTGTAATCACGTTATCCATCCGACCTTTGGGTTTCTTGTCCAGGATATAACTTGAAATCTATTAGAGGCAACATTATAAAACTTTATTAAAATGGGGTGTACAATAAAAAGCCACAACCAACAATTTCATTAAAGCCCTTTGTTAAATTATCATGCTGTTTTCATCAGCATGTAAATATTTTACCGATGCTTAAGATGGCCATCGTTAAGGGAATACGGATTTGTAAAAATATAATTTATTTTTGTTTAATGTACATGCTGTAAACAAGACTCTGTTTATAATAATTTCGTTCATCGTAGTTCTACAGTGCAATCGCGTCGAATGTGACAACGATGTGCGGTTCATAATTATCTCCACAAAAGGAATACTTGCACGAGTTCTGAATGTATTTATTAAACCTTCAAATACATTGCAGCTTACTCATAACGTTATTGTCTATAAACAGACACAAACATGCTTTAAGCAATGTTTCTTGCATACTCTTGTCCAGAAAACAGTGAATTTCTTGTCAACATGTGTTGTTGTTTTTTTGCCCTTAAATATGCAAAGCAATATTTTTAATGTGCTAAACTTTCCAAGTGTTTATGTTGTTTAAAAGCATAGCATTCTGATAAAGTCACTGGCGACATACAGGCATGTTTAGGCTAAAAGCAATGTTTCTTTCCTTATTTGGGTTACACTATTTTTTGGTTTAATTTTAATGTTTTGCTGTGGAATATGCAATTCAGTATTCTTATGTGCGAAGTTTTCTGACTGGTCACGCTATTCAACAAATTTAGCTTTCTTGTAATATAATGATTTAGAAACAGCAAATAAAATGCTAAAAGCAATCTTTCTTGCATACTTTTGGTTGGCAGCTTGTGATTTTTTTTTGTTGAAATGGGGATTTAAGACAGTACAAAATAAGTCAATTGTCTTATGTCCTTTATTTTCTATCATATCATCTTAATAAACACATATAGTGTAATTGTTAAGATACAGTCCTGAAAATGCTTAAAGCAATGTTTTTTGCAGACTTTGGTTCAGAAAATATTTTTTTTGAAGTAAACATTTTTTGTTCCAACAAACATCTTATTCAACAAACATAGCTCGCTTATAAAATAATTTTTAACAAACTGGAACGCACAGTCTAAAAGCAACGTTTCTCGCATACTTTCAGGTAAAAATCAGTGTTATTTTTTATTATGATTATTATTATGGAGATTTTAGATCGTAAAAGATGGACGTCAATGTGCTTCATTTTTTTCAAACTGTTCATCTTTTTCAACAAATATAGCTTACTTATGAGTGTTTTTTTCCAAACAGGTACGCTAAGTACGATAATGTAGGTTTTGTTTACATACTTTGGGTTAGAATAAAAAAGGTTTTTTCTTTTCCAATGTGGATTTATGGCCGTAAAAAAGTGAGTCGTAAGTCTAATATGGTGGATTTTTTTCCGTCCATCTTTTCAAAAAATTTAGCTTACTTATACTGCTATTGCTTACCAAAACGTCACCTAAATGGCAAAAGCGATGTTAATTGCATACTTTGGGTAAGACAAAGTTATTTATCGTTGAAATTTGCATTTATGACCATTAAATATGCGAGCCCATATTCTATGGCATAAGCATATGAATGTATAAAATTTCCCAACTGCTCATCTTGTTCAACAAATAAAGGTTACTCATAATGTATTTGTTTAAAAACAGGAAGACGAAAGATTAAGAGCAATATATCTTGCATACTTTTGTTTAAATATTACCCAATTTCCACTATGATTCTAGTCTGCCTATAAGGATCTTTCTTGATGATTTTTAGGTTAGGGTGAGATTTCAAGACATAGCATTTTATATATAGTAATGTGGACCACAAAGTGTAATTGTTATATTGCTATGTTATGACGAACTATGTGCTTATTGTTTTGTACTGTCTGGATTGCAACAGGAGGAGGAAGTCCAACTTGCCGTGTTATTCAAAGAGTATGTTGCCTTGTTTCAGTTAACAGCGGAGAGACACTAATGTCCCCATGCAATAGCCCACAGGCCGACCAAGCCGAACCCAACCGACCCTTCGACCTCTGAAATACATGTAATAAAACAATCGATCCCACATCTACATGCTTGCCGTCCGCATCAACAGGCTTTCTTGGTTGAAGTTACAGGATGACAGAGTAGGCATAATTGACTATATGCTTTTAGTAGTATTCTGACTAGGATGGGACAATTATAAGAGTATATATCCAATTATTGCTTCAAAGGCAAAACATGAGGTTTGGGTATGTGGGTGGTTCATTTGGATGTGGTATGTGGGTGGAGTATGATGTAAGTGTATGTGGTTGGAGTATGATGGTATGGTTTGTGGATGGGGCATGATGTAAGGGTAAGTGTATTAAGCATGATGGTGGGATGTGTGGGTGGAGCATGATGTAAGGGTATGTGGATGGATCATGAGGGTGGAGTAAGTGCCTGAAGCATGATGGTGGGATTTGTGGATGGTTCATTATTTAAGGGTAGGAGCACGAGGGTGGGATATGAGTCTTGAGAATTAGGTAGGGGTGTGTGGATGGAGCATTAGGGTGGGATAAGTGTCTTGAGCATGAGGATGGGATGTGTAGGTGGAGCATGGTGTAAGGGTATGTAATTTTTAGCAAAAGTGTGGGGAAATCGTCTTGGGCATTAGGAAGGGATTATTGGGTGGAGCATGATGTAAGGGTATGTAGATTGAGCATAAGGGTAGAGTAAGTGTCTACAGCATGAGAGTGGGATGTGTGGGTGTAGCATGATGTAGGGGTATGTGGATGGCGCATGAGGGTGTGGTAAGTGTCCAACTTTCCAAGTTGTAATCTTCATGCATAGGTCATTGAGTTTATAATTTTATTTTTTTCTCTGTGACAGGCGTTTCTTGTTTGATTTATTTTTAGCAGTACATAAACAACCAAGCAATGTAATATGGAGTTTTTACACCCATTATTGCTGCTTCTTCCTGTATTTGTGCGATGATGATCTGAAATATAAACTTCATGATGCTATATTCTTTAATCTTTTTCTATAAAGAAGGAATGTAGTTGACACTTGATCATAGTTTCATTCCATCGTTCCTCAAAAAGTTGTAACTCTGTTGCTCTGGTATCGTCAATACCAGTGAGTAATTAAATGGTATTAAATTGAATGCGTTTAAATTCCCTTTTATTATTGTTTAATTTGAGTTACAATGCTATGAGGTTAAATTTTATTTACACGTTCATGTATTATGAATATTGCTGGGCCAAGTGTGAGGTTGAGCGCCCCAAAACCGGTTTAAACCACAATGCTTTGCATTGACCGTTCCAAGGCGGTGACCCCAGCTTTATTCTTATTTGTGTTTATGTTGTTTTGTATTGTGATGTATTGTCCTGTTTTGTTCTGTTTTGGCAATCGGTCACTTGCCTTAAATAAAGGACCAACTAATTGTTTATAATAATAATCCAATACTACTCCAGCAGCTGGAGTTTCACTTCGTTATATTGAGGATAAGGATGGGGTGTGTGGGTGGACCATCATGTAAGTGTATGGGGAATGAGCATGTAGTTATTGTTTGTGGATGATAAATACAGGTGGCTTATGTCGGTGGAGCATGAGGTTAGGGTATTGGGTCAGGAATGAGTGTGAGTTATGTGGGTTTAGCATGTTGGTATGTGTCACCCTTTATTACCGTAAAAAACATACATTTAACAGTTACATCGTCGTGACATATGTGCTGTGAATAGCATGGCGTAAGAGGCTTACATTATATCAGGAAAAAAATGTTCAGTTTTATCACATTTTGTACATTTATTGATATATGTACATTTGCAACTTGCACCTATTGCGCCAGATGGTGTGATCGCAATGCGCATGAGCCTTCGCATATTTAACATGTCTTGCAGATTTTAAGCTACAACGGAATGAAATTACCAATACGACAAAATCGAGCATGTTTGCTCCAAAACACCAAATAATTGGTTCATGTTCGCAACTGCATATTTTCACATTCACTCGCCTACATATCTAACACTAAATATGTGTCAGGATGTTTACTTTACATATATATGCGTAACGACAATTTATTACAAAACATTGTATAAACTAAGCTATAAATACTACATTATTGCCTGCTCTAATAATGGCATACATAGTTTGAAGCATTTGATTTGTTTGAATATTATTGAAACAATAAAACTCCGTGAAATGTATCGAATGAATAAATTGATTAAAATAATAATCAACAGTACTGTTATGAAATTTTCTACACAATTGTATAATTAAAAATACGGCTGCTTTAGATACAACAAGGATAAACATTCTATAAAAATGTTTTATTAATTATAATTTATTTCCGATGTGCTGTCGTTATTTTAGGTAGAACATAACATTTACAAAATGCAATCTAATACAACACTACAATATAAATATGTATCTGGCCAAATGAGCAAAAGGTTCTATGGACTCATGGTTACTGCTGACACTGTTATTTCTAAGCGTTTTTTCCTTAGGACAACAGTCGATGACGTTTTAATTTCTGTATTCACTTTCAATTAAAACATGATACAACGAATTCATATAATCAACAGACTGTGAATTTGTATTGTCGCAGTGTCATCAGACATTCAGTACTTGCGTAAAATGTATATTTGTCATTGTGTACGGTTCATGCATTATTGGAACGATAAAGAGCACCTTAATTTTAATAAGACAGTCAACGAAACACATTAGATCAAAGTTGTTCAACGGCACGTAGCAATTACTATGAAATACATTTGCAACAAAACGACGGTCGGTGAACGATTGAAGAATCGATCGATATCAGGGCACTTGAAATTGAACGCTTGCGTCGTGGAATTAATTTGTGTACTCTTTTCTTGTCAGGTGCATATCTAAAAACTAGAAAAGGCATAAACATGAAATTTAAAGTGATAGTTTGGGCATTTTTCACTGTTGAATTGAGCTGAAACGAACTAACAGAACAAAAGTAATAGTAAAATAATGTGGTAACTGACCAATTGTCTGCAACTCATCTTGCTACCATTCGTTTATAATAAATATATATTACATTTGATATTTAAAATTATTGTACAGTCCTCTTAGCCTAGCTGAACTGTCTTTTTATTAGGATCGGAGTTAATGTTAGTGCACTGTGTCGCATGAACAAATCTGCACTAACACTAAATTGAGATTCACACTGTACATCGAATCATTTCGGTCGTCAGTTGTCAAAACGAAAGTAGGGTTGATATTCAAATGCATTATTTTTTCTCTTTCCGGGATATTGTTTTAGTATGTTGATGTTGCATTTACAAATATAAGTGAATATGAAATGAAAACACCAACAATAAACAACGGTTGCGATAGACACCTATAAACATAGCATATACTGTTAGATGTGCATTATATCACTTTAAGAGATATGTTAATCCCAATAGTAACATTATCAGTGCAAAATAACTATAACCCTTGCTGAAAATTATTTTAGAGGTGTTGTCCTTTTAGTAGTTTTGTAATTAAAATTGTTTCTGGGAGCTTACATCGAAAATTTAACAGGACGTAGCCTGCTCTCGTTGAGAGCATGTGTAGGGCATAATACAATAACTCTTGTTTACACATGTTTTAAGCTGATTCCGTTTTCCATATTTCAATTTAAAATTAATACGGGGTATAACTGTAAAAGGTATCCTTTTTATACGTATTAGGTGGGTAAATCTGATTTAAGAGATTTGCAGTTCACAGGGGTCATACCACTTGCTGCAATGTCTGTGACCTTTATAGGAACATGTTCACATTTTGAAAGCAAGGCAATTTATAGACATACACTTCAAGAAGAAATGTGACATAATTTCTGAAAGACAATAGTGTAGTGTCTATATGTGCCTGCAACTGTTTATAGATATATTGTTTATGTTTAACTTCTTTCTTAATTACTTAAATTAAGTACACCATTACATGTTTTCCCATGTTTAATGATACTGGAATGGAAAAAAGGGGAAAGTATCTTGGTCATGGTGCATTGAAACAAATAATTAAAGATTGTAAATTTTTTTATCGAAAAAACATCACTAATACTAGGCTAACTTTATGAATGTTAAGCTTAAGGTAATGTAAAACCAGTATTATGTGTGGGTAATTAGTTTTTGTTGATTCCGTGGTATGACCGATCCACGAATATTACACAAACATATCGAAAAATGACCGAGGCGAGTTCCTTTTTTCCAAAATCAGAAATCCACGAAAAATAATGATTTTACAGTGTTACCAATGAACAATGTAGCGTGCTGCGTATCACGGAAATAACGTTTCTGTTTCTAACAGGTGCATCGTATTATATTTTATGTGGAGTGCATACGTGATGAAATTACTGAAACATTTGTTCATATTAAAAGGAAAAAAATAATAAAACCAATTATAAACATTTGTAACGCTTTCTGCGCAGATTGAGTGATGTTAACATGCCGATAACAAGGCTAGGTTGGGAAAGTCACCCGCTGATAACAGCGGGTGACTTGCCTTATTTAGCCATGTTAGAGGTGTTGATGTAACACATTACGATAATTATATGTGTATTGAATGCTTGGTGTATTAATGATATTAAAGACAGTAAAAACACAACTAATAGTATTTTGGACGAGGTTTTGATGACGAAAAGAAAACAAAAATAGGAATACAATTCTACTGATATTTGAGTGTTTGGTATCTTACTATTTAGGTACATTCATAAATTTTACTGAGTGTTTTAAATGAAACAATGAATATTTGGTTGGTAAAGCCCCCATGGTCATCAATACATAATTGTTTAAATGCAATGACATTGACAGAAAACCAAAGTTTTTTTGCCAGTTGTTTGACATTTTATGGGTACATAATTGAATAATACTTACATACGGCCGTATGGGGTTTCATAATGTCACATGATATTGAACGCATACATTTAAATTGTGCAAACGAATTATGCAGGTAAAACAAATACACGGTATGCAACAGGTTTTGTAAAATTCTCAAATAATGACATATTAATATTCTCAACAATGAATATAATGCAAACTGTCAACAAACAAAGCTTTAAACGACTGTAATAAAGCTTATACAAATGGATGATCAGATGTGAAGAACATGTTAAATTAAGTTTTATTGAATAATGTATTTGAACAGATAGACTCTGTGCAATATAAACATTGATTATCGAGTTCACAGGTAGGCATGTTGGCAATTTTAAACAATATTTGTAAGGTGCAATCAATAAGTGTTCTGGGTTACATATGAGCCGTGCTCTGTGAAAAAGAGGTTTAATGCGTATGCGTAAAGTGTTAGCCTGTGCAATCCGCGCAGGCTAATCATGGACGACACTTTAAGCCTAAACTGGATTTTTGCTCAGAACAGACTTTCTGTAAACGAAAAATACCTTAATAGCGGAAAATGTCGTCCCTGATTAGCCTGTGCGGACTGCACAGGCTAATATGGGACGACATTTTACGCACATACACAGAACCCCCTATTCACAGTTCACGGTCCATATGTATACAGATTTTAAAACGTCTTTTGAATCAAATCTGGCAGATGCGCCCGGCAGATGCGCCCGGAATAAAATACAACTTTATGAACGTATTTGTGTATATTGTAATGACTTTGAGTTATTATACAAATACCAAATGTGTTTGTTGCATATAAAAAATAGTTTTCAAAAATTTTCAAACGTAATTTAATTTATCAAGAAAGCTTTTGTTATAAGAAATACGATTGCGTCTGCCTGCCCGCCTGTCCGTCCACCCGTAAAATACAAACATCCACTCCTAATTTTGTGTTTGTGTTAGTATTTATATAGAGAATACTAGGTTAGCGTTGAAAACAGAGAAGTTTATGTTGCGAGGCTTAGAACGCCGGAAGCGCGATCCTTGGCGAACGCTTTCGGTGTTCGAGTCGAGCAACATAAACTTCTCTGTATTCAACGCTAACCTAGTATTCTATTTATCCCATTTTTTTTCAACGTGACACTTTAAAAAAATAGATCTAATAACCGTAGCAATAATTTTAATTCATTCTTAAAAGTGCTTAAAATCTAACGAATGCAACCATGCGTAGTGATATATAATGTATGTGTTCTGGTACGCAAAATTGTCTTTAAAAAGTCACACAAAAACTGTACAACGAGAAAAAACATCACCATATCATTATGCATCGATTCAATTTTTAGCAGTATGCACATTTTAATACATTACGACCGTGAAAAGAGGATTTTATTTATTTTATTTTTGAAAGAAAATGATCAAAATCAAATATGGCGGCGATTGCTCCTGACAAAATGATGTCGATGCCAACATACATGTACATGTAGATTTACACACAGAATCGTTCTAAACATAAATTATCAAAAAAACTACTCGCCTTATTTGTTCATGGACGCTACATATTTTGATGGCGTCTTGATCTTGCCTTTAGTTTGCGATACAAACACAATATAATCCGTAAAATTATATTAAGCTTTGAAACACTTGTTGCAAACGGGTTATTCTTACTGAATAGACTTTCTTTGATAAAATCACAAAGACAAAGTGTATTCATCAAAGAAAATACCCTTACGTTCACTTACTCCCAAAAACAAAACAATTCGAATAGGCTACTATTAAAACCAAAATAAGCAACCATCAGTATGCTCTACAGTCTACACACACAAATTCACATCAAAATAGGCACGCTTATTCTGAAAATCAAAAACACGAATAGGCCTAATCTAGATCTACATGTAGATCTAAATCCTTCGTCTCAACGGTTCCATCCGAGGTAAGTAAGCCATAGAATATGCACTTTTTCATAATTACATCCATGATCCACTATACATAAACACGAAAACAATTTCACGAGTCTTCAATGTTTAACTCCCAGACATCGCATACTTGTTTCGTGTACACCTAAAGATGACATCACACAAATGACGCAATAGGTGTGTCATTTTATGACGCAATCAATCAGCTGATTCATTTTACGGATGGCGAAAAATTATGTCCCGCGACTAGATCTACAGGTTGTAGGTTGTATTTATAATTGTAAAGTTTTAAAATTTTAGGGTTTTCTCGACTCTTGAGATTTCTTTCAAAAAATCATTCAGTGATTGAATAAAAAGAAGTCCGTGCACGCGACAGGTATATCCCACAGTGTTGGAGACAGGCTAGTATATTCCATAAGGTGTTATACCGTCAATGTAGCGGTGAAAATGGGATAAAAGGAAATACAGTGATAAGTGTAACGAGGGTTTATTTAGAATGATGATATGAAGATGATGATAATTATGAGCAGGAGTTTGTAGTATTTTGGTAATAGAGAACAATACATATATTCACGATGCAAGCGCTTGAAGCTTTATCGAAGACTAACGAAATAATTTCATGCATTTACCATTATCAATAATATTCGCACCTGCTCTGGTCGTTCAGTCGAGCGTGTCCGTTTACTATCACTTCGTAACAATGGACTTATTAATTGACACCTAATATAATTGGTTGGTTATTATCACCCCATTACAAGCATAGTTAATGTCATGTGATCAACATCGCCCACAATCTCTACATTGCTTTCTCTCCCCACTCACATCGGTCAATGACCGACCAAAATTTGAAAGATTTTCTTGACCAAAATCAGAATTCCACGAATTCACTCCTCCACGAAGTGTCTTTTTAAGAAACACTACGAAGTTTCATGCCAACGAATATAAATAATTGTCCAGTATTATTCCTGGGCTTGAAACTTTGTGGCCAACGACTATTGCAACTGAATGACCGCATTTAGCTTGTCGAGTGAAACATGATCTACCGTATGTGTGTGTTTTTCGTAGTTAATGAGATAGTTCCGTGCCTGAGGCTGCATTAAGTATTTTATAAAATACAACTGATCGAGAATTAAGACTCTTAAGTATAGGGGCCCTACCTGGCGCCCCAAAAGCAGAGTCTTAAAATATTATTATTTGGGCCTAAAAAGAGGGTGTCCGAAAATTAATAGTATCCGAAAATCTAATCCATTTATGCCTAGCGTCTAGAAAAAAGCCTTGTCAAACAGCGTACACCCAGCTAAGACGCCCAATTATGTGGCGTCTCATCTAGGTCTGCACTGTTTGCTTAAAAATATAGAAATAAATATACTAGACATCCCTACGTTTGGAAATAAATTGATCCAATTTAGAAGGATAGGATAGTTCACTACGCATAAATGGGTTATTTATTAATTACAGTATCACTATTAACTGCACCTGCACAATGAGCAACGGAATGAGACCAGTGCATGAGTCAAACATAGCAAAAAAAGTCTTATTTTGAATGAAACATTATTTCTATGACTTTGTCAAATACAAAATAATCGTCGTTTTATCGTTGTTGATTGATCAATAAAACTGGCTGGCATGTTGATGTTTGGATATTTAATATGTTTTATATTTTGACATTTAGAGATCCCTGCCCTTGGTTGTTATAAAAAACAACACGTTATCCAAAATCTCGTACAATTGATATGTGAAAGCATCAACGAATACACGAAATTGTATATTAGTTACAACACAAACTCATTAAATTGATAATTGGTTGAGTTCTGTAGATGTACCGATAATATGTACTTCGGTATGAACTTTACTTTGATGTATTTATTGTCTGCATTGGTGTTTAATAAATTACGAGCCCATTGACAAAACTGAAAACCCTAATCCGGCTATAAACAGCAATAAAATGTTATAAAACGTATTTTTTGCAGCATTTAGACCCAAGGGCGGCTGTCGCTGTTTTGGCAACAATATAAACAGATCCTCATACGAGTGGATTTAAACCCCAGGGGTGGTATTCCAGAAACACCTTATGTCATTTCTTAAATAATTTCACTTTAAGTCAAAATTACAATGTTTTGCATTTCTTTACTAGATAAGGAATTACATGGTTCTTTTGGTATTCCTAAAATAACATTTATTCTTGATGCCAAACTATTGCAATAGGAATTGAAATACTTAAGAACATTTCCCAATTTAGGGATAAATATAAAAAATAATTTAAAATGCTTCTGGAATACGACCCCTGGAGACTGAAATCCCAACAAGAAATATGCATGCCGGCTTATTAACGGTTTAATATGTATGTGCTCAATTTCATTTTATTGCCAATCATATCCCATCACGACCCGATAGTTGAGGCTTTCCTCTTTGAGAATAAAAGTTTAAATGCGTTTAGTTATACCTAACAAGTTCGCTCGCGAACATTTATTATTTTGTTGAAATGAATGATACCTGACAAATGGATATTACATATTGGCTCTATTTTTTCTTAAAAGTTTTATTGTTTTGATATGACCAAAGTATTTGTGTTCGAGATTTAAATCCTAAACATGTTTAATTTTACTACAATTGTCATAAACCTGTCTCCCTAATTTCTACTTTTGCATGTCTGACATTTGGAAATAAATATCGAAATTGTAAGAGATAGATAATGTACGCACGTGTTGTTATTAACTGTCGTTTTATGGAAACAGTTCAAATAACAATCTGTAGTTATAATTACGTTGTAAACACACATCAGTTGATCACTTATTTTTCAAAATAACATATGATGACATTCGAAAATGTAAGTATTTTTGTATAAAAAGTTATAAATAAAATTTTGCGGATTGGATGCCGATTTTTTTTTGATATTTTTTTGCCGCGCGTTGTCTGCGCTAAATAGAAGTTTTCTAACATGATACAACTTGTTCCCCTGTTTGTGTTGGCTTTCAGTACGGCCATTTCTACATTATTCTGCGGGATTTCATTATTGAGAGGCCAGGCGAGGAGCCAGCATGGGAGAAAATTGTGCAAGTAGAATGTTTTGTAACGATTATCTAGTTGGTGTCATTGTTAATGTGTATATTATTTGTGTTTTATGTTTGGAACTGATGTGGTATTTTCCCTTTTTTAATTTATGTGATTACCACCGCTTAATACATCGTTCATGCGATTTTCTATCTGACCCGTTAGAACAATTTTGTAATCCATTGCAACTAACAAAGTTCTGGTACTAAGAAGCTTCGTTACCTAGCCCATCAGAATGCACGTTGTATAGCGTGTGTTTACGACATAACTAGCCCATCAGAATGCACGTTGTATAGCGTGTGTTTACGACATACGTAGCCCATCAGATTGCACGTTGTTTAGCGTGTGGTTACGACATACATAGCTCATCAGAATGAATGTTGTATAGCGTGTGTTTACGCCATACCTAGCCCAACAGAATGCACGTCGTATAGCGTGTGTTTACGACATACCTAGCCCATCAGAATGCACGTTGCATAGCGTGAGGTTACGACATACAAAGCCCATCAAAATGCACGATGTATAGCGTGTGTTTCCGACATACCTAGTCCATCAGAATGCATGTTGTATAGCGTTTGTTTACGACATAACTAGCCCATCAGAATGCACGTTGTATAGCGTGTGTTTACGACATAACTAGCCCATCAGAATGCACGTTGTATAGCGTGTGTTTACGACATACGTAGCCCATCAGAATGCACGTTGTTTAGCGTGTGGTTACGACATACATAGCTCATCAGAATGAATGTTGTATAGCGTGTGTTTACGCCATACCTAGCCCATCAGAATGCACATTGTATAGCGTGTGTTTACGACATAACTAGCCCATCAGAATGCACGTTGTATAGCGTGTGTTTACGACATAACTAGCCCATCAGAATGCACGTTGTATAGCGTGTGTTTAAGACATACCTAGCCCATCAGAATGCACGTTGTATAGAGCGTGTTTATTAACGCCTAAGTCGATAACACGAATTTTCAAACCGATAAAACGAGTTACAAAATCGAGGTAAGAAAATAAATAAAATGTTTATATAACTTTTAATCTTTCTCCTGCTCATGGTGTTGTAATATGTTATTTCAGAGAACAAGCCAAGTGTGAGTCGGAGTTCGATAATACGTTTGTGTACCATGAGGAACTTACAGACACGATTATTTCTCTAGCTATCGATGTTCTTGGTGAGTTAAAAGTAATTATCAGTGTCTTGTTGACTCTGCATTAATGTGCCTGTGGCTAAGCTTTGTAAGTATTTCAAGGACAGAAAAGAGTAACGTTGTACATATTGTGTAGGGAATACAACACTTACAATAATGGTCTAATGTAAAATTAAATGGAAAGGAAATGGCGATTTAAGCGTCAATTTTGTTGTTGTGCGTTTCTCTAGAAGAGAGTCAAGTGCTCAATCAAACAGTATTTCGATTTTGCACCCCAGGTCTTCCCCGCGAACCCCTTTTGGAGATGCTGGGGGAATACTACTTGACCTAAGTACAGAAACGCGGGTTTGGCGAAATGCTGCGAAATCTTGGTCACAATATTCTAGAATTCCTTCAAAATCTGGACTCCCTGCACAGGCTCCAAAAGAGGGATTTTTCCGGATGTTGTTGCGCCATCTTTCCGGTGCGATGAAGATTATTCGACCGACAGAATTATCCTGCATCATTACTCTAAGCGTTCGGGTTTGCATTCTGTGGTGAAAGGTACGTATGTGCGTACATTTTAAAATAATTCTGCTTATGTGGCTTAGTAAAAAAGTATTAAAGAGTCAACATCCCAAAGTGTGTTACAATTTTGGACACAGTTTGGCTCTATTAAGGAATGCTAAACCTTAAGAAATAAACAAACTATTTGTATTGTCTCCGTATTATATCAGCATCAAGGCCTTGCGAGGTCACAGTGGTGTTTTCGACATGGTGTCCGCGTAGCGATCGGCAGGTCGCGGTTCGATATCCACTGGAGCGTTTTTTAGATTTACCCATAGAAACCAATAACTAGTCCCAGGAAACGGACTCTATAGCATTTCAAATAAGCCCCCGACTTTCTATGCAATCGAGCTAAAATAGATAGGATTAAACTATGGCCTTACCATTTCATAATTTGAAATTATTTAACTTACTGTATCGTAGTTATTCAAAATTCTACAAAGACCAGCTTAATTGTACATCCTCTCCCTAAAATAAAGTGTCTAATATTACGCTTTAGATGAAATATTATTTATATTTAAGGATAACGTCGACGGTATATCGATTAAATAGTAATGCGTTTTAAAAAAGTCAATTTAATAATTGTTTCGGTAAATTAAGTAACCGTTTAACAAATGAAACGCTTTTACAGTATAAGTACCGATGATAGGTCCGTTTAAAGTCACATTGGTGAATTGCTGTTAAAGGCATGGTTGTTGAAGCGGCAAAGAAGTTCTACACGATGCAGCTGCAGATGGACCTTGTCTCTATGGAAACCATCGAGATCGCAGACGACAACGGAACACGTGAGCACGTGACATTCTGCATCATCGCCAAGCAGATTAAGGTTGGACAATAATTTGTATGATCATCGTGATGGGAAAACAGGACTTAATGCATTTGTTTGACAAGTAATCGCAGATTAGCATGTGCAGTTCGCACAGGCTACTTTAGATCTTAGTTTAAATCCAGTTTCAGCGGAAAGTTTCGTCCCTGATTAGTCTGTGCGGAATGCACAAGCTAAGCTGGGACGAAACTTTGCGCACATGTATTAAGCCCTCTTTTCCCACTACGAGGTACACGTGAATTACATGCAATATCCCGAGCAATTAAATATAACGTTGGCGCACGTGACACAATAATAGAAAGGCTCGGATAAAAAGGCAACGCAGTAAACTAAAATTTATGCTCACAACAGTTCCCTAGTTTGTTTGTCTTTGTTCATTTTGTTTTGGTATTTGAAGATCTTCTATAACATCAAGAATAGATTCGTTTGCAAGCGGAAAATGCGTACGATATTAAATGCTTTCTACATTACTATACGTAATAACGGCTAAAAACTAGAAACCTTAATTGTGGTTAAGAAAAAAAACAACATCTGAACGTTTTTACGGCAAGTTTTGTGCGCATTTAATCTTCAACCATTTAAAATCCAAATACAAAGAAAATCGCGTGTACCACACCAGTGATTACCCCATTCTTCATAAAGAACCCATAAAAAAATTGCCAATCAATGAAAAATGACAAAATTCGCAATGGTCGTCCGAAACATTCTTAAAAGGAAGGCAATGTTTCTGAATTTCTTTCTCAAAGAGCAATATCTGCAAGTGAACAAATAAAATAAGAACTTAAACTGAGCATTCCAGAAGTAAAGAAATGTACACAAATATTCAAAATGTTTATAAAGTACATAAAAAGACAAATAATTCATAATCTGAGGATTTTCAAACAATAATCGCTGCACACAATATATAAATTACGACGAATATGTAATAACGCTACTGTTTTTGTTATTAATGAATTGTTTAAACCCTTAAAGGATCCCATGACGATAGAAGCGCCGTCGACATTTATTGCACAGACGAAAAGCACAGCGAGCGGCAGATTCAAAAGGAGGTACGTGTCTGTAATATCTGTGTCACATTATGGCGGATAGCTCACCAACCCAAACTGGCACTCAAACAAGTGCAGCGACTGCATATAGCCCCCTTTCTGCCAACCCATCATACGGCGGCCAGTACTACCCACCCCACCTACAATTCATGACCCCTCAACAACAAGCTACGCAACCTAATGCACCAAGCCAGTACCACCCACTAAATCAGTACCGAGTACCTTCACCAACAATACCACCACCATGGGCGACAGAACTCATGCAAGATATCAAATTTATAAAAATATCGGTAGCAAAACTAGACAAACTGGAACAACTCGTTGACAGAATAAACGCTCGAGTCGAAAACATGGAAAACGAATCCAAAATGAAAGACACACAAATCAACGATATCGAAAACGCACTGCAGTTCACCAACAGTGAAATGGAACAATCTTAGCAAAAAATTAAAGACACTTGCTCAAGTGTAAAAGTCCTTTCTGATCAGTGTTCAAACACATCATCAATGCTAGCGGACATAAAAACCAAAACATTCGAACTAGAAACCAAAGCAGACGACTTAGAAAGCAGGAGCATGAGGGAAAAACTGCTTTTCTATGGCCTCCGGGAAAATCAACAGGAAAACTGCGAACAATTAATAAAACAGGTAATATAGGAACGTCTCGAGATAGAAGACACTATTATATTCGACAGGGTATACAGACTAGGTAAACCGCACCTAGGCAAATCGAGACCCATCGTGGCGAAATTCCACTATTACACACAGCGCGAGCAAGTGCGAACAACGGCAATAACAAAGTTTGATATCCTTAAAAACGCAGGCCTCGGCATCGGCGTCTAACAAACCAAAACCGTCCTCACCAAACGAAGTCAGATGAGCGACGTGTTTAGCTGCGAAAAATCAGCAGGAAAACAGGTGAAATGGGCAGGCTCCCGACTCATGGTACGGAACAGCAGTGACCAATTCAGAGAAGTGCTCAACTAGGAACGGCTGGGGGAACTAAGAACTATCGCTTGGAATGTAAACGGTCTAGTTAGAAAAATTAATGATGAAGACTTTACAAAATTTATTGGTTTAAACATATTTATTCAATAATGTGTTTTACTAAATAATGTACAAGCATCTAAAGTTTATAGGATTGGAACGATAGCTAGGCTAGTAGGGTTCTTTTCCTCAATGGTATATTTACAAAACATAGTGGCGATATTTCCATTTGCTGGTGTGATTATGATCGAAGAAATTGATTGTGAAAACAAATGTTAAAAATTAGAGAACCGATAGTTATCCCACTCTAAACCTTCCTGAGCTTTCGATGAAAATATGGACTGCATCAAATATTGCATAGTTATCTCTGATTGAAAGATTATCATCCCCGTACAGTAATGTGCGGATTGATATATCCGTGTATTGTTCTATAGTTCTTACTAAAGTTAATCTTATTGCTGCATAAAATGGACAAGCCAGTAAAAAGTGAGTAGTGTCCTCTATTTTTCCGCATTGACAAAGTGGCGATGGAACCAGATTTCTATCAAATAAATGTTTATTAAGAGAACGACAATTAGTTCTTAGACGTGTGTGCAGCACTTGCTGTCTTCGCTTACCATAATAGAACAACGGATTACTACGAGATTTGTTAAGATCGATGGCCTTTTTAAAATCACATATGTTATCAACAAGTTTTCTTCGTCTGGAAGCGAATTCCATGCAGCAATTGTTGAGGGCAAGAAGGAATGTTGGAACAGAGAAGTCCTAGTCCGAGCACCATCTAAGTGGGATGAGTTACGCAATGATCTTGTAGATCGCTCGCCAACTGATTGTGGGGACAGTGAGGACAAATATTCTGGACTAAGACCTTTGACCATTTTAAAGAAAAGAATGAGTTTGTTCTTGGACTTCTTGTGCCAAGAGTTTCCCAGCCAATTTCGTTAGAAAGTAAATTCAAGGACACAAGTCGGGTACAGCCGGAAACAATGCGGGCAGCTTCAGTTTGAATTTTATATAAATCATTTTTTTCATACATTGTACAACTATCCCATACAACATCTGCATATTCTAGAATAGGTCGAATAAACGTGAAATAAGTTATTTCAAGTAATCTTCGGTCAAGGCGAAAACGAAGTTTTTAAGAAGGTTGACACGTGACCAGGCCTTTAATTGAATACATTCAATGTGTTGATGCCAGCTTCCATCATTTGACAGAATAATGCCACAATGTGTGTGACTATTCACTTCGGGAATCGGAGTATCGTACATATTGATAGGAGTATGATAGGGTTTGTCCCTCTTACGCGATATAACAAGTGATTGTGACTTCAATGGATTGAATTTTACCAACCATGTATCGGCCCATTTTGCAATTTTGTCTATATCGCGCTCTAAAACAGCGGCTGCAGAATTAGGATTGTCAACAACGACAAATAAACTAGTGTCGTCTGCAAATAAGTTTATATGACTTTGAATGTCATTTACAATGTAATTTATATATACAAGAAATATTAGGGGACCAAGAATGGAGCCTTGTGGAACTCCAGCCTTGATTTCGGCTAGGGAAGATGATGCCCCTGGAACCACTACCCTTTGACGCCTTTGATACAGATAGTTAGAAAACCAGTTAATAAGTTTATCTTTGATACCGGCGCGTTTCAGTTTTAATATAAGGCCACTATGCCAGACTTTGTCGAATGCTTTGCTTATATCGAAAAAAAAACACCCTTACTTCCAATCCATCATCGAGTGCTTTACAAAACGTGTTGTAAAGGTATGTAAGCTGGTTGACAGTTGAGTCACCTGGCATAAATCCGGATTAAAATCTTGTGAACAAATTAGCATCACGCAAAAAGTTGAATACATGTTTAAAGATTATCCGTTCTAGTACTTTTTCCATGGTATTCAGAAGTGAAATTGGGCGATAATTCGAGGGAATGGAAACGTGCCCTTTTTTGAATATTGCACAAACGTTTGACGTTTTCCAATCATACGGTACTGTTGACGACGACAAAGACATATTAAAGAGATCACAAAGTGGTTGACTTAGTTCATGAGATGCCTCTACAAGTAATTTGTTATTAATACCATCAGGGCCGAAGGCTTTACCCAAAGGCAGATTCATAAGAACGTTCTTAACTTCGCAAGCGGTTATTACTATAGACGAAATTGTCTGTTGATTTTCAATCGTTGCCAATTCCGGTAAAACGTGACCAGACTCATCTAAAGATGTCTGTTGAGCGAAGAAATTATTAAGTACTTCAGCTTTTTGAAGTTCATCAAAGACCAGTTCGCCATCGATGTTGACAAGTGGGGGTGAAGTTTACTAACGTTGACTGTTAGGAAAGATTTCAGGACTTTCCACCAATCACGCGAGGAGTAATTGTTGGATTTTTGTTTGAATACAAGAGAGTCGTAATAACTTGATTTGGCGAGGCGGACAAGAGAGACTACGGAGTACATGAAACCTAGTCCAATTAGATGTGGAATTCGTTGTTTTAGCTTTCCTATAAGCACGTTTTCGTTTTCGTATTTTTAGTTTTATTTCCGATGAGAGCCATGGCGGTTCGGCTGGGCAAACAGTGACCTCTTTGCTTGGTATACAATCTACTGCAGTGGCAAGTACAATGTTAGTAAGATTTTTAGTAAATGTGTCGATATCGTCACTATATACGTTATTCCATTAAATATTTGATAAATTGCTTCGAAAAGAGTCGTAATTCCCTGAGTCGTACTTTCATATATTACGTTTATAACATAGCGCTGATGGTCTTTTAAATTTAAGAATAACGAATACGGGACAGTGAAATCTTATAGTTTGATCAAGGAATGGTTCACCAACACATGAGAAGATGACAGACTCTTTGTTTGAAACAAATATGAGATCAATAATAGATGACGAAGTTTCGGTAAAGTGGGTGGGATCCTGTATACATTGGTCGAGTGCAAACTGTTGCGAGATGGAGTCAATTTTACGTTTAGCCTGATCAAGTTGGGTGTTTAAATTAAAGTCGCCCAAAACTATAATGTCGTTAATGCCGGTTTCTATTGCCAGCCCGATTGAGTCTTCAACTTTACAGAAATAATTGTTATCTGAGTTGGGTGGTCTATAAAAAGTTCCGATTAAAACTCGTTTATTAGAATGAGGTCGAACCTCCAACCAAATTGCCTCAAGATTAGTTATCTCTAGATCTGGTCTTCGAGTAAAATGAATACCATCTTTGACATATACAGCAACTCCGCCGTGTGCATTTTGAGTTCGGTCGCGGCGGACAGGTAGGCAAAAACCTGGTATAAATAACTGGTCGTTATTAATGGAATCTGAAAGCCACGTTTCGGAGAAAGTGATGATATCAAATGGTGTTAATTCTGCAGCTAGCAAATCCAACTTATAAAGAAGACTTTGCATATTATAGTGAACTAGCGACACATTGTGAGAAGACTTTAGAAAATTGGACATATCTAATGATGAGTAACTGTGGAATTCAAGTGATGATGAGGAAACACTAGCTGATGGCCCGGGGTTTGGGTGGATATCACCGGATATAATCAGTAGAAGACAGTGTAGCCATAGGCAAAGAGTAGACAAAAAAACTGCTGTATTCAATCGAAAAAAGAACACGATATTTTGCATTACTTTGTGACTGGTCGGACTGATACATACATGGGTCTGTATTGTCAGATGGCACTCGGACATGGAATTAATATTAACAGCCAAAGATTTTACAAACACGGGAATATTAAAGATAGCGACGAGATAAAATAGGGTGATTGATAGCGGCAAAAAGTAGTTGATGCGCAAGTTGGACATGACAGCTATTCTTGTCTGACCTTTGCTCATGATATACGAAGCCGGAGCAAAATGAACATGTAAACAGCTGTCATGCCAAACAAAATAAACACGAGCAGGGAGTAAACTCTGGGAAGGCTCAGTATGGTCAATATGGTCAAATTATCGGTTCCATGTAGAGAAAAGCATAATAAAAAAAGCAGAAGTACAAGAAATAAGTAAAAAGTGCAAAAGAAAAAATATATTAAGACGTAGATAAGAGTGTAAGGCATTATGCAAAAAGGCCGGTCATTCAACATAATTCGTAAGTGCTGAAATAATTACGTGAAGAGCTTCTTGAGAAGCATAGATGTGGTTAAAGGCATTTGTGGGTGTATTAATGAAAGTAACTGCACTTAATAGGTATACATGATAGGAATATACAACGTAGTTAGAAGCGATAGAAAGCAAATTTGATACAGAGTGAATGGTAAAAGTGATGCAAATTATGTAATGTACAGACATACACGAGCATTATGAACAGTATATAGAACTAAATGATTTTTCTTTTTACAAGTTGCAACAAGGATATCAGTAAAACTGATGGATGCTGCCCAATGATGCTATGTCGATATATGGGTTTATTGTGTGGAAATAAGTTTGACCTTGAGAAAATCTATTATAAGCCTTAGTGACCTTGCCCTTGACCCCAGTGACCTCAAACCTTATCAAGAGGTAGAGGTCCATGCAAGGTACCTACATGCCAAATATGTAAGAGAGCGGAAAAGTATTTAAGGAGCTATGTGAAACTGTAGCCAAAGTGTGACGAGAAATATATTATAGCCTCAGTGACCTTGACCCCATTGACGTCAAATCTTTTCAAAAGATGCCAAATGTGTAAGAGAGCGGTAAAGTATTCAATGCGCTATGAGAAACTGTAAGAACAGTGTGACCGAAAATCTATTATAAGCCTCGGTGAGCTTGACCTTGACCCCAGTGACGTCAAACCTCATCAAAAGGTAGAGGTTCATGCAAGGTACCTACATGCCAAATATGTAAGAGATCGGTAAAATAGTGAAGGCGCTATGAGAAACTGTATCAAAAGTGTGACGGAAAATCTATTATTAGCCTGGGTGACCTTGAACTTGACCCCAGTGACGTCAAACCTCATCAAAGGTAGAGGTCCATGCAAGGTACCTACATGCCAAATATGTAAGAGATCGGTTAAATTGTGAAGGCGCAATGAGAAACTGTAACAAAAGTGTGACGGAAGGAAGTACGGAAGTACAAACTGGCAACTATATGCTCCCCATATATATATATATCGATCGTTTTGTGATATCTGTATAAATTCAGATGAACAATATTTTTTAAATTTGTACAAACATGTATACAAACAAAACTGAACAAACTATAAACTGTATATATATATATATATATATATATATATATATATATATATATATATATATATATATATATATATATATATATATATATATATGTATATCTGGGGAGCACAAAAATAATACCTTATTCATTATTGGATGCAAAGCACAAGCGACACAAATTTAAAAGAAAGACATGTGTTTACAACATACAGAACACCTATGTAATACGATCCTATGTTCATACATAAATTAGGTGTCAACTGTTATAATAAAGATATTGCAGTTGTTTACACCATGCTAGACAACACTTTAGGAGGAACTAACCGTTCAGATATACACATGATTACAAAAACGCTAACAAAACGGTTCACATGAATAGACAGATATAATACGTTATAGAAGATATTAATCCATTAACAAAACAGATCTTATAAGTCCGTTCGAATTAACAGTATTAGTATAAGGGATTAACTATGAAATCAATACAAAAAATAACAGCAGAGACAAAGAGTATTTTATATGGTATTATAAACTTCCAGTTTCACAGACCCTACAAAAAATGTAGAGTCCGTATATGGAAGCGATGGAGTGTTCAACAATTAATTGTCATATTTTTTCGTTATAAATTATATACTTTGACAATCCAAAACTAGCAGCCCTTCAGGTACGAAATGAAGGGTCCGCATTTGGAACATACATAGGCAATGTAAAATTCTATTAGAGTCTGCATTTTTCCGCAACAAGAAAAAAAAACACAGATATAAATGAACTGTTAGTGATAGTTTTACTTCGCGTTGCCCCATCATTGAAAAATTTATAATAATTGGAGCACCATAATTTCAGTTATAAATTTGATAACGCTAGAGAACTAAATAACATCATTCTATAAAAATGTGCATATAACACACAACAACAGACACTATAGATGAAATTGTGTAATTTAAATGAGCTGTGTTATAAGTTACTGTATATCAATTATTAATAATAAAATTTATTAAAAAGTACGATTTAATATTACTATCAGAAACATGGACTCATTCAAAACTAAATACTTATTTAGAAATAAATGAATAAATTGGTGACCATCTTTTTGGCAAAAAGTACATATCTATTGTAGAACAAAATAGCAATGGTAAAGTGTAGATCAAAATAAAGAATGAAATATTATCTTATAACCAAGATCTATTCATTTGTCTGTGTTACATACCACCAACCAACTCTAAGGTTCATATAGGCAAAGATTTTGACTTTTTAGAAGAAATCGAAAAAGGAATAGAACGCTATGAACCTCTTGGCATTACTTGTATTGTTGGCGACTTTGATGCTAGAAATGAAACTCTCTCAGATGTTATAAGCTATGATATGTACCTAAATGTGACGGGAGACTGTGTAAATGATGATAACGAAAATATTGACATTTTGCCTTAACGTAATAATCTTGATAAAGTGATAGATAACCACGGGCACAAATTAATTTCACTATGATAATCAACAAATCACGTTATAGCAAACGGACGATTTAAAAATGATAAAATCGGTCAATATACTTTTACATCACTACGCGGTCTCAGCGTCACAGACTATTTGCTAGTAAATATAAACTGTGTTCAACTTGTACATGATTTCAGTATACTGAATTGGAATAACTTTTCAGATCACGCCGCCATACATTTTTCATTCAAATTAAATGAATACACAATAAAATAAAAGTGCAATACAGAAAATCACACAGAAACTAAATTGATTTTTAACCAAGAATTAGCGCATGTATTTCGTGAATTATTAATAAATAATATAAATAAACTAACGGATTTTAATAGCAGCAATGCAACAGATCAGGTAAAACTGCTAACAACCTTCATGCATGAACAAGCAACACGGGTTTTCAGAAAAACTTTCTTTCGCCGTCACAACGCTAATCCGCAATCAAAACCCCTGTGGTTTAACAAAGACTGTCACGTAGCAAAACACGAATTTAAAAATGCACGTAACGCCTTCAACCGCAATAAATCAAATGAAAACAGAGTATATTTTTCGAAACGGAGAACCGTTTATAACAAAATAAGAAAGTATGCAAAATATAAATGCAAAAATAAACCAAGGTACCAAACTTGAAAATATCGCAAAATCACCACCTAGACAATTTTTGAAATCTGTAAAAAAACACTGTAATAATAAAATCAAACAAATAAACAATTTACAAACGAATCCGCTATTTGAACACTTCAGTTCCCTTCTAGGAGAAACTCAAACTTCAAATGAGCACACTGAACATGAAAATACTGAAAACTATGCAATAAACGATCAACATTTAGATTGTGAAATGACAGTAAACGAAATACATAAGGCAGTTTTTAAACAAAAGAATAATAAAGCATGTGGACCTGATAAAATATCAACAGAATTCATAAAAAGTGCGTTTGATATCATATCATCTTACCTACACACACTATTTAACAACCTATTTCACAACGCTATATACCCTGAATGCTGGGGATCGGGCTACATTATACCAATATTTAAAGGAGGTTATCCTAACCTAGCACAAAATTAACGAGGAATAACACTAAATAAGATACTAGCTAAGATATATTCACAAATTCTTTTCAATCGGCTCTCAATATGGACAGACCAGAATGAAACTATAATAAATAAAAATCAAAGTACTGGCAGTACTGGTGTGACGATGCTTTTGAAGAGGATGGATATAAAACATCAATTTAAGTTTATCTATAGCACCACAATTGTGTATGTTGATACGAACATTTGGGTACGATAAAAAATTTGGGTACGAAAATTTTGGTTACGAAAAAAAATTGGTACGAAATAAATTTGCGTACGAAACATTTTTGGTACGAAAAAAAGTTAAGGGGTACGGGGAAGTAGTACCCGTGGGTAACTTGACCCATTCAGCGAAACTGGGAGGCGGGTCACATTCTTGTTCATTAAGTATGGCAATACATTCATGATGATTCTCGAAAGTAGGTATGAGCACATAGCCGAACCATGTGAGCTCAATCGTATGAGCACTTGACTATCCGAGTTCGCCCACGAACATATGGATAAGTTAACTAATAGCGAAATGACCTTATACATGTATATGCCGAAATCTAACAATCGAACGAAATATCAAACATGGTATGTACACTTAGGTGGTTGTGTAATTTCTGTTAGAATATCGTATTCAATATGTAAATTTTAAATGATTGTGCCCGCACTTAAGTTTGTTGCCTTGTTTGAGTCTATACGCGCATAGGCTGCACCCAGTGTGTGTATTTGTGTTTTTCCAAGGTAATGAGTTACCTCCGCGCTGAGGCTGCATAATGTTGGGACCCGGAGTGTGTCCAGCACTCCTACCTAATAAAATTAGATTGACGACAGTTGGGACGAATTCTGAATGATAGCTGCAATTTCCAGCTATTTGTTTTGTACTGAAATACTTTTTAATTTTTTATATGGTCAAATGCTGCGGGGGGGAATGAGATTTTCCGGAAAAAAACAACTGTCAGGAATGGTGACCACAAAACATACAAAATATAACATTTCGCCGGGAGCGGGAATCGAACCGGTGTCGTAAAGGTGAAAAAGCGAACGTCCGTACCACTGCGCTAGAGAGACGGACAATTACGCACAGAAATGTTGTTTTATGTATATATATCATAGCAGTGCAGCGTTTACAATTTGCAGGTTCGAAATCGTTCGCATTCTTTAGTTTTGTGATCACGTAAAAAGTTAATTTTACATGTTTTTATTCGCAATTTATTTACTAAATCGAGAACAAATATCAAACATAAAAGAGAAAATATATAGTTGTTTCATTGGTCCATAAAAATAAAATGGATGTAAAAGTACTAATTTGAAATTAACGTTCTGATACACTTATTGAATCTGTTTCCCCAGGATATGCTGTTCTATTAATATTTACCTTTATCAACACGAAAGACAACTCTGCTAGGAGAATGTTATCAATGAAAATCAACGAGCAATCTCCTACGCAGTGGCGAATGCCAAGGGAAGTAACTGAAAAATCGAGTAATCTCAATCGGACTGGCTCGGTCTTTTACATAGGTCGCCATTGTGAAGATTTTTTTTACTGGTTATCAAACCTTGTACGCTGCTGTTCCAGCATCGTCAAAAATCAGTTTGGGTATCAAAAAGGCAAAAGCACTACTGACTGCATTTTCTTATTACAGGCAATCATATCAAAATAAGTTCACAGCGGACAAAAAGTGTACAGCGCATTCATAGATTATGAAAAATGCTAAGATAGAATAAATCTTCCATTCTTATGGCAAAAACTTGTCTCACATAAAATAAGCACCAAAATGATTAACGCTATTAAAGCGATGTATTCCATTGTCAAATCAGCAATAAAAAATAATAACACGATATCGGACATCATATACTCTTACCAAGGAGTAAAGCAGGGCGATTGTGGATCATCCTAATTGTTTATGGTATTCGTAAACGATATTTTAGATAATATTAACTCGAATATTAACGATATATTTTCAATCAATGAACTTAAATTATTTTTAATACTTTACGCGGATGATCAGGTTCTATTTGCAACATCACCCACCGCTTTAAAATCCATGCTAAACGATATCGAGGTATACTGTAACACATGGAAACTAAAGATAAATACAACAAAAAACAAAAATAATGATACTTGAAAAAAGTACAAGACACGCAAATATTAACATATTCCTATATGGCGGAAAACTTGAAGTAGTCTCATCCTTTAAATATTTAGGAGTTTATTTTTTCAAAAACGGAAACTGGAATAGAACTCAAAAGTGCATATCAGAGCAGGCGGCAATGGCAATGCATAAACTATTTTCCGTTTTTAATCAGTATGAATTTCAAACACAAGAAACAATAAAATTAATTGACGTCTTAATAAGTCCAATTTTAAATTACTCAGCTGAAGTATGGGGTCAACATGAAGCTAAAGACATTGAACAAATCCATTCGAATTTTTTAAGAAAATTACTATACGTAAAAACATCAACTAATCTAATGGGTCTGTATGGCGAACTTGGAAGAATCCCTATGAATGAGCACCGAAAATTTATTATGTTTCGATACTGGATAAAAAATTAAAACTTACAGGAACATAAAATAATAAAAAAGTTTCATCTCATGCTAAAAATGGACGCAGAAAATGGAATCAATTACAATAAAAATAACTAGGCATCACAAATAAAAGAAATGTTGGAACATATGGGCCTTGCGGTGTTATGGATAAACCAAAGCATTGCTAAACCATCACTAGATACCATGAAACTCAGGATACTAGATCAATTCAAACAGAACTGGAAAAGTAATATTAATCAATCTGGAAAGCTTAGGGCGTATTGTACATTTAAAAGTAATTTTGAATTCGAACCATACCTAAAAATCATAAAAAAATAAATATAGAATAGCATTAAGTAGATTCAGACTATCTTCACACAAACTGGAAATTGAATAAGGGCGTCATTATAATATAAACAGAGAAGACAGAAAATGCAAAATCTGTAATCCACATTTAGTTTAAAACGAATATCATTTTATCCTAACGTGTCCCTTATACTCTCACATAAGAAAAAAATACTTAAAACCTACTATTGCAGCTGGCCAACGATAATACATTTAAAATCCTATATATATATATATATATATATATATATATATATATATATATATATATATATATATATATATATAGTAAAAAGATGATGTACATTATTTGTTTCACGCATGTATTATTCAATGAGAACTTTATCACACTATCTCTTACATTGTTAAAATTGTTGATTAAATCTTTAAGCTCTTTTTTCAATATGTTAGAATCATATCCACATTACATGTTTTACATCCAATCAATTAATACATACACACTGACATTTTTCGGATTTCATACTATATTAAAATGAAAGAAAAGAAAATTGTATAAACATTTCTAACGCTTCCTGCGCTCATTTATACAAATGTCATTTATTGTATACGAACTAACAGTCTAGGGGAAGCAATCGCGATATATGAACACATCGGGACTTACTGATTTTCCTCCCTTAACGATCTTTTCACCTGTATACTTCAATGAATGAAACACCAAAGCAATCGATTAAAAGTTTTCTTCCTTTTCTATCAGATACTAAATGCAATCATCTGAACCAGAAGTATATTTGTATTAACTTATGTAGGCTAGAAGCTTATTGTAAGCTTTATTGCTGAATAAATGTTGTTGTTGTTGTTGTTGTTTGTTTACGTGTGTGGGTTTTAACTATCTGATAAAATCCCGTCCGTGCAACAAAACCGTGTACATACATGCTGTACGCATCTAAGTATAGGCTAAGAAATTAAGCTTTTTAAACAAAGCAATTCTTATGCATTTCACATCGCCATATTCAGCAATAACAACTGCCTTTTATGCACTACCGGTACTTAATGTTGAATAATTGTCTAGTCCAAGATAAAGCATGTTAAATTGGTGTGCGGTTTGTGTATATGTGTTGACCTTTATATTGTGCGAAATCCAACTTGATTCCCAAACTAATCAGCCCAAGGCTGGGACTTGAGAAACTATCCTCTTATGATTCTGAGTTTGTTTTGTAGAGTCGTGTTCATACTTATAATTAATATGCACTTGCCTATATGAATCGAATTGCTTTTTTTATCAAAATTGTATTTCCAGGTATTGTGTGGTATTAAATATTACCTGAGCTAAGACACCTTATTAAATTTCCTTCCTATATTATAAATTGATCAATAATCACCTGTTTCAAATTAAATTCTTAGATTTAATATTCCTTGATTAATGGATTAAAATTAAATTATTAATTAAATTCCTATATTAATTATTAAATGACTATTGTATCAAAACTAAATTTATAAATTAAATCATATATTAAATGCTCAATTTATTAAAAACTTCCTTAACTTATAAAACTGAAGCATTTTTTATATTTAGCACATTATTGATGGCTTTAACTGAACAAAATAAACAAACTATTATTTAGTCTTATTTACACGAAGTAAGATTGTGAATGAGGATGAAGTCAAATTATAAATGTTTAAATTATTAACACCCATTTCAACACCCATATAGCCGTAAACTAGATGACAAAATTAATTGGTATTTCTGTATGAAATATTACACAACATTAGTAACTGGCATCAATTTGACATCTTTAGTTGGGTGGTTTTTATGTATATTTATGAAAGGTAAAAAAGGAGGAAAGGAATCAATCTCTGTGTGCGCTTAAATTGAATCCAGATATTGAGAAATGCTCAGTTGTTCATTGTTTAAGAAATCAATACTTATGAACTATTATCATATTATACTTAAAATTACTTTACTGTAATTAACAGGCACAGGTTGAATTTGAGCTTTAATTCCATTGAAATACTAGCCATAACCCTTGTCAACTGTAATTTCCCATAATCTCCCTCCTTGTATTGCCAGCTTGATTCCATTTCTGTGTAATAAATTTATTTTTTATTCATTTTTGTATAATTTAATTTCAATCATCTTGAGATATATTCGACTATTCGACTGCTTGACAGTATAACGTAAGCCATCATGGAGATGACGGGGGGGGGGGGGGTATAATGTGGGTGTGTGATCATTTAATAGATGATCTTTCAGAAATAAGATAGAAAAAAATTGGGGGAGGTGGAGGTTGGGGGTGGGGCTTCTGGGGGGGGGGGCGTGGGGGATAGTTTTGGCATTGTGGTATGTCAGGTATAAGTGTTGTTTTGTCAAACTTTAACATAGAGTTATCAATAATATGTTTATGCTAAGTATGAAAGGGCCATAATTATGTCAAAATGCTTGATACAGTTGTCTGCTTTTATTTATAGATTGGGGTCATGTTGGTAAAGAAGTATGCACAATATGAGAGCAATATGTCAAGGGACATAGGAAATATTTGGGGTAGTACGTAAACTTTAACATAGATTTATCAATAATATGCATATTCTAAGTATAAAAGGGGCCATAATTCTGTCAAAATGCTTGATACAGTTGTCTGCTCTTGTTTATAGGTTGGGGTCATGTTGGTAAAGAAGTATGCAAAATATGAAAGCAATATGTCAAGGGACATAGGAAATATTTGGGGTAGTACGCAAACTTTAACATTTGCACGCTAACGCCAACGCAAACGCCGACTCTGGAGTAAAATAACTCCACTATATATATTTGATATATAATAGTTGAGCTAAAAAAAAAAGTTTATCAAATTCTTTCAGTTATGATTGCCATTTGCCCTTATTCATGCAACTGCAAATTAGGATTAAAAAACGTCTGTAGTACATTTCTTATGTTATATAGGAATTTCACTAAGCAAATGTGAGCAAAATAAACTAAAATTCGCACTTTAGAGAAAAAAGTTATGATGATTCAAGCACCATTTGTATAGCTTTAATCACTCAAATATGGAAGGTTTTTTCGAAAGTAAAAATGGCTGATAGCAAGTATGTGAAATTGGGGTAAATTAAATATTTTATAATTTGATGGTTTAAAGGAACATCATTATGAAAATATGGGAAACCATAAAACTCAATCAGCACATAAAATCATCCATGGTATATGTTTTCATTTTTAGTCGCTACAACAATGAGGAATTTGATTGAAAATTAAATTAGCTTAAAACATGCACTTACAAGATGGGTATACTAAAATCTGGTATAATTTTCTTATAAAACAGAATATCACTATCAACATTGGCATTATAATAATAAATTTAGTACAATCAGACCTTAAGAAAAAAAGATTAAGTTATCACATGATGCAATGCAACCTTTTTTTAGCTTTGGTCACTCAAAATATGCATTTTTTTGCAGAAAATCCAAATGACGTAATTAAAATATCTGAAAAACTGGATAAGTTAAAACTTGCATAATTTTATCATTTAAAGGAATATCACCATGTAAATATGGGCAACCATAAAACTCAATTTGCACTGAAAATAATACAGTTTCTGATACAATATAAAGAAGTGAAACTCCAGCTGCTGGAGCAGTATTGAATTCTCATTATAAACAATTAGTCGGTCATTTATTTAAGGAAAGTGACCGATTGCCCAAACAGTACAAAACAGCACAATACAGCACAATACAAACCAACATTAACACAAAATATGAATAAAGCTGGGGTCACCGCCTTGGAACGGTCAATGCAAAGCATTGGGGGTTTAAACCGGTTATAGAGCGCTCAACCTCACACTTGGCCAAACAATATTCATAATACATTTAAAGGGGCCTTTTCACAGATTTTGGCATTTTTTTAACTTATTCATTAAATGCTTTATATTGATAAATTTAAACATTGGATCATAAAAGCTCCAGTAAAAAATCAAGAAAAAAATTAAAAAAAGGAAAAGAACTTTGCCCGGAGCTGGTTTCGAACCAGTGACCCCTGGAGTCCTGCCAGAGTCCTGAAGTTAAAACGCTTTAGCCTACTGAGCTATTCCGCCGAGTACACATTCTATACGTATTTTATACATTATATAAGCAATATTCGTAGTTTCACAAAATTTAACGACAAAAACAGAACTCTCCAAATTATTCAATCGTTTCGCGTTGCAACGCTTTATAATTTTTAGGTTTTAAAATCGTCAAAAGATGCATATAATGGCTATATTAGAGCATGGTTAATGTTCAGTATTACTGTTTCCTCACAAATATCATAACTAAAACGAAAACTTACGAATCTGAAACAACTTTTTTCAATTTTGTCAATTTACCAAAGCGTGAAAAGATCCCTTTAAGTGTAAATAAAATTTAACGTCATAGCATTGTAACTCAAATTAAAAATAATAAAAGGGAATTAAAACTTATTCAATCAAATTACAATTTAATTTCTCAATGGTATTGAAGATACCAGAGCAACAGAGTTACCACTTTTTGACGAACGATCAAATAAAACTACAAACAAGTGTCAACTACATTCCTTCTTTATAGAAAAAGATTTAAGAATATAGCATTATTAAGTTAATATTTCAGATAATCATCGCGCAAATACAGGAAGAAGCAGCAATTATGGGTGTAAAAATTCCATATTACATTGCTTGGTAGTTTATGTGACTGCAAAAAAACCAAAAAATAATCATAATCAAATCAAACAAGGAACGACAATCAGAGAGAAAATATAAATAAAATTGAACGTTATAAACCCAATGACCTATGCACGTAGATTACAACTGGAAAGTTGATCGTATGACGTCAAAAAAAATCCATGTACAGAGGAACAGAGAAAGAGTTAGGACGTAATTGACAAGCGAAAACACAATGACCTGAACAAAATCCAGGGGCAGTACTGTAAAGTAATAATAAAACTATTAAATGGGGGGCTACTGCAAAATTGAACTAATTATAAAACAAGTTTAGTTGATTAAATATTAAGAATCAAATGTATAAAAATGGTAATTCAATTAAAGCAAATTATTGGAATCAAACAGTATATAGGTGTTTTGACAACTGACGACAGAAATGATTTAATGTACGATGTGAGTCCAAATGTATTTTTCATGCAGATTTGTGCATACGACACAAAAACACAATTTTGTTCAATAGTGAAAAATGCCTATAATACCACTAATGATTCCAAATTTTAAGAGAAGAAAGATATAGTGAATCGAAAACCATCAAGCACGTGTTTTTATGTACATAAGCATCGTATCCTTTTGATAAAACACGTTAATTAAATTGAAAAGTTTAATAAGAACATATGGTTTAACATATTTTAATTTGCGGACATGCTTCAAAACATCTGCATAAAATGATGGATGGGAAATTCCATTATTTAAATGCCATTTTTAAGAAACATTATATTTTGAAATTAAATCACCATACTTAGAGTAAAATTTAGCGAATTTACTTCTTAGGTTATGATACAAAAAGCCTTGTTTTAGCAATTTTTTTGTTAATATTACCTCGGTAGATTACGATCATTAAAAATTTTAATACATGAACATGCTCTGGCATACGTACCAACTGCGAAATGTAAATACCATAGGAAGCTCCTTTAGGGATGTTGCCATCTAGGAACGGAAAATTCACAATTTCAAAGTTAAAGTCGTCCCGTTTGTCGTATAAACTAGTTTCGATCAAATTATTATTAATAGTTAAATGTAAGTCTAAATACGCAGCGTCTGCATTGGATAGACACGATCTATTCAAGTTCTTTTGGGTAAATTTTGTGAATATATTGTTCAAATAATGGAGTATTTAAATGAAGTATGTCATCAATGTACCTACTAGTAAGGTTAAAACAATTAATCAAATCTACTTACTTAGTTTTAGATAATTCTAACATAAATTCGTTTTCATAACAATATAAAAAAGGTCAGCTATAAGTGGCCCACAATTAGTACCCATAGGAACGCCAATAATTTGTTTAAATATTTTACCATTAAATTCAACAAACAAGTTATCCAGAAGAAAAGTAAGTGCTGCACAAAAGTCAAAACCAGTTCAAATGATGTAATTATCATATAGTAAAAAAGCTGTTTTAGTGTTTAAAGCTAGAAACAAACACTTCTCTCTAGCAAAGTTTTTTCAATCAAAGAAACAAGTTTGGATTTTATTGAAGCGTGTGGAAGCGTTGTTTATAGTGTAGAAAAATCATAAGTACTTACCTGTGACACCTCATATTTTTTCTTTTCAATTTTATCAATAACTTCTCAGGAGCTTTTTATTGACCAAAATAGGTTAATATTACTATTTTTATAACTTTATTACAAAATTTAGCTATATGATATCTTATAGCACTCAATGCAGATGTAAGATACACTGATAATTGTTTGGTGATACAACACCCTGAATAAGCGATAAAACGACTTTTATATGGCGTCTTATGTAATTTAGGTATCCAGTAAAGTGATGGCAATTTCTTGTCATTAATATTGACTATTACATTTTATTTTTTGCATTGGGCAATATGGTCGGCAATAATTTCATTAGGTTGCTTATTGAACTCACTATATGATGTAGTTTGTGAAAGTTCTTGTGAAATAGTTCATATTATTATTATTATAACATTCTTAGCAGCCTTATCAGCAGGAACTATGACTAATTTAGATTTTAAGTCTTCAAGCAATTTATGTTTATTAAATTTAGGTGGATGTGGTAGGGCCAAAGGATTTGTATCATAAAAACATATTTTATTCATGGCCATACTAAATATTTTTGTTTTCCAATAATTGAGTGCAGTAATTTCAGCATTTTCCTTCCTGCACCATTTAGTGCAATAATCCTGTAAGAATGTTAATGCAGTCATCAAAATCAACAGGAATAGGCAGCCATAGTATATGTTTTCAGTGTTAGTCAGTACAACTAGGAAGAGTTTAGATGGAAGCAATTTTTGGCTTTGAACATGCACCTGCACCTGCACCTGCAAAATGGGGTGTATAATATATTGTGTATTTTCTTAAGCAAAGAAATATCAAAATTAAAATATGGGCAGCCTTAAAACTCAATTGGCACTTTGAATGCAACCATATGTGATGTGATCCACAGTTTATATTTGAAGTTTAATAATAAGTCGCTACAACTATGAAGAGTTTGGATTTTTTAACTCTTCATAGTAGTAGCGACTTGAACTTCAACTAATTTTTTTATAAACTTCGGCTTAAAGAATGCACATGCAAAAGGGGGGGGGGTTGCCGTGGTTTAATTGATATGGTGTCCGCCTAGCGACCGGGAGGTCACGGGTTCGATCCCCACTGTGGGAGCATTCTTTAGATCTTCCTCAAAGACACCAAGTACTGGTTCTAGGCCCAGGAAACCGACTCGAGAGCGTTTATATAAGCCAAAGGCTTTCGACGTCATCGAGCTAAAATAAATGTGTTTAAACTAAAAGGGGGTAAATACAATCAAGTGTAATTTTCTTTTACAAAGGAATATCACAATGAAAATGTGGGACTTAAAAATTTACAATTAGCACTTTAAAAAAATATAAGTTATGATATGATAAAATGCACCCTTTTTTTAGATTTGGTCATTCAAAATATATTTAGCTTTAATGTCCCGGAGATTTTTTACCCCCAACAACAATTGCTAGGGAGAGGGGGGAGGGCTACATAGTAGTATTTAGTATATTTTGTCAGGACCATAACTATGTCATTCATTTCGAGATTTTATATGTGGCCCATATATCTTGTTTGGATTACACTAATTTTAATAGTGTTTCCTATGTGGTCAGCCATACAAATTATGAATCCTATAATGACAAACCGTGTCATATGTGTTCTTTTCTATTGATGTAAAGAAATACTAAACTAACTTACCAAAATGTATAATAAATTATAACATTATTAATTTTTGCAAGCATTTCCCACGCATTGGGCATGTCTGCCACAGTTGTTTATGTGTTGGGTATAGCAAAATATATTAATTTCATATCTATAAATATATCTTAAGGTTATTTATACATGTCTTACTTTATATTAAATATATAAATATTTGCAAAATATAAGTAAGTACTGTCGTGAAATATTATCCATAACTTCAAAGGGCACCAAAAGGCCAGTCTTTAAAAAATCTGAGAAAAAAACTAACAAACAAGAGGTGTGTTTGTCAGAAACACAATGCCCCCTATTGCGCCGCTTTGAAGCAATATATTTGACCTTTGACCTTGATTGATGACCTTGACCTTTCACCACTTAAAATGTGCAGCTCCATGAGACACACACGCATGCCAAATATCAAGTTGCTATCTTCATTATTGCAAAAGTTATGGCAAAATGTTTAGGTTTGGGCAAACAAACCAATCAACAGAACAACGAACAGACAGGGCAAAAACAATATATCCCCCACTATAGTGGTGGGGAACATAAAAAGATATACGGCGTTTATTGTGGTTGGAGTTGCTGAAAAGTAAAGAGTTCAATGAATGAGATCAAAGATAGCGAATGTCTTTTTCGGTGAAGTTCTTAGCTATATCACATGCAGTACAAGATGTTACGCGGAGTTTTTGCGGCTTATTTAACATTATTACATATTGCTGGTCATAAATCTATAATACAAAACAGGAAACCAAAAGAAGAATGAAAGTGGAATTAAAACATATAAGTCAACCAGCCACACCCGAAGTATCCGTACATATTTAAATTTTTTATACGCGTGTTCTTCGAACAAACCCGTTTTAGTGGTTTGTTGGGCATTTCTATTTCTTTCGATTATTTACAGTATCGTGAATCGTTGTACACATGCATTAGTCAATATGGTGGAATAATTCTTGTTAAATTTATCAAAAATAATATTTATCCTGGTATTGTTGGAAACACAATAAGATTCTTTTTTTGACATACCATAATTATATCGCTCAAATCAGCCAATGGAATAAATGAGGTGTCTTAATTCGTGTCTAGCCGCGGGATATTTTTTATTTAAATTTTATTGAACATTTACAAAGCTCAGGTATGGTGAAAAGCTGGCTTAGACAGCTTCACAGCAAAAGTACAATTGAAACATATAACTGTTAAGCTGGTGCTCAATGATTTTAACTTCTTTTTCAAACATGAGTAATGGTTTTTGTTTATTGAACAATTATTAATTGGTAATCTAAACCAAAGTAATCAAATTGTTTATTAAAGTAACAATCACGCTAAAAAATATCGAATATTTCGTTAAATAAAGCTAACCCATAAAAAAATCAATGTTCCTTTTAGCAAAATGCAAAATTTCAACGTTAGATGTTGTCTGGTAGAATTGATTTAACGAGATACAAAATGCTCGTTTTTATTTTTTGTGGCCACAAATAATTCCATTTATATCTCCCGTGAAATATCTGAACATTTACGGGCGAACACGAGAATGGATACGGTAAGTGTCGGAAGCATGACGTAGCTCTCATGAATAATCATTCTGTGAAATCAAAATGAATTCTGGGTAACTGGAACTTAGCGAATGCGAAAATTGGCTTGTATAAATTATGCAAATGAACGCAACCCGAATGAATTCGATCCTGACTCGAAAGCGAAAGTAGATTACATCGTGAAACGATATTTAGATATTTAGATGCTTAAAACTTGCCAAATGCTTGTAATATAACGTTTTTACATCAATGTTACTTGTTTTTAGGGTCTTCCTATTGTAATTAACCATCGTATGGTACTACTTGTTGTCGAATGTTTTTATATAGCATAATGCAGTAGCCGTATGTATTGGTGAGCGTGATAGTGACTTTAATGGATTTATTCATGCATTTAATAGTATTTGGGCTTCTAGACACTTTATCAAACACTGTTTATCTAAAAAAATATATCCTATTCTAATCCTATTAATTTGCACACAAAAAAGACAGATGTAGCGTACTGCATGATCATTGCATTTGATGTTCATGGGCATTTGAAAAGTGTGGTCACTCATAAGACTTCTATCAGGATGGATAGAAAATGCCAGAGTCTCTCCACTGGTGCAGAAGTTGCATCAATTGCTTTTTCACAAAGTAACTTTTATACATGGGTTAACATGGTTCAGTAAAAATTTCATGAAATCAATTATTTGACTGATTACTTAACTGTTCCCACACCTAGCTCCAACACTTATATTTTTCATAAATGCAGATCATCAATGCATTAGACTGTATTCAGAACTCCACTTATCGTACAATCAACTGTTTACCGTTATGACCCTAGTGTCACATGAATATTCTGGTACTTACTGAGTTTTTACAAAACTATTGCCATGCAATATAAGTCACCTACCGATGAAACTCCACCATTTTCAGCAATATTTCTAGTCTATTTGTTGCCATAGCAATCAGAATTCTTGTTGTTGGAACAAAATAAATGACGTGCATAATCTCCCTATTGCCATCTATCCATGTTTCAAGTTTCATGAAAAAATATGAAGAGTTTTTAAAGTTATCGCAGGATCCAGAAAAGAGTTTCAGACTGACCGACTGACTGACAGACAGACAGAGCACAAACCATAAGTTCCCTCCAGTTTCACCGGTAGGGGGGAAGAACAATACACAACCCCGTGGATCTAGGTCAATTTTATTTGTACCTCATTAGTGGAAAAAACAGTTGTAGGCAAGTTCGGAATAATAAATATTGTTCAGACTTAATCCCTTGAAATAACCCTAGGGCCAAGGGTAATGAGAGATCTACACCACTTGAGAAATAAACCCTTTGTCTTCTGAATTTCTAAAATTAGCATTTTCTTGGATTTTTTTTCAAAGAATACTATCATAATAGCAAACAGTTTGGATCCTGATGAGATGCCACGTTCTGTCGCATCTCATCTGGATCTAAACTGTTTGCAAAGGCCTTCAAAATTCGGTTCCAGCACTCAAAGAGTTAACTACATGATAAGTTGGCAAGTATCTGATGTTGTTCATGTGTCATGTGTCTTCATGAACTGAAATTGAATCTGCTTTTTGGTAAAAAGTAATCATAAAAGTAATCATTAAAGTAATCATAAAATAATAATGAGTCATGACCTCTTGCACATAGCAGTAATCTATATTAATATTATTTAAGTTATATAAAAGCTATGATTAATGATCAATCCATGATTAATGGAGAAAGGAATCAATCTGCGTCTTTCACCCGAATAAATTGTTTAAAAACGTGAAGAAATACAATATTATGCGTATTAAAAACGCAACCAACTTTACTTTTACACAAATTCATCAAATTTTATGTGTATGATACAATAGCTTCAACCGAAAATGCTTTGATCATTTTCGATATTTTCTCTTTATAATTATTATTGTAACGCGGCGACGGTTTCATTCAGCAAGCACCTGGATGATGAAGCAGGACAACAGTCAAAGCTACTCAACTGTTCTGCGGACTAGATTTCATATTTAATTATAGCGTCTGACCAAATTATTTACGACGACATTCATGCGTTTTCAATCTGACTTAATTTGTCGCTCATTGTTCATGAATTTGTAAAGCGTCTGAACTTTCAGTTTCTATAACGATGCAAAATAAAAATGTCTAAGAGAGGTAGAAAGACGTCCGCAATTGTTGCGCTAAAAAATCAGTCGATATGTTTGACAGTTACAAAGATGTCAGTTAACGTCATTTTTTTTTAAGTTTAATGTTTATATTATGGACAGTTTTAAGGATTAACGATGTTATCAACACATAAGTTTATTAAAGTTAATTATGATAGTTTACAGTTTTATTGAATAAATACAAGTGTGCAGCAACAGAAGTAAAACAGAATGATTTTAATGTAAGTATTTTTATTACTCATTTCACCCTATTTCAAGAATGAAATCACCCTATTTATTTGTGAGCGAAGCTCACAAATAATGCAGACGCAATTTTGCAAATCAGTATGGATCAGTATGGGCTTAATTACGGCAGGAATCGTAACCTGTGACTGCCTGTGTGGATAACTCCAGTAAACTTTAGCAGACGATAATGCTTCTGCTTTAATCACCGCATCTACCTGTTCTCACTGGCACAGCACATAGAGTGTATTTAACAACTTGTGGCAAGACAACGTTGGCCAATCTAGAGTTTATAATTGAAATCTGTACATATTGGCTGCTTTCAGGGAAAACGGGGCTTAATGAATGTTAAATAAGATTAGCCTGTGCACACTGATTAGCTGCATCAATGATTTGGAAAAAACACATATCTCGACCTGTGTTTTAAGACACACTCTTTATAAATTTGAATGGGTTGTGATCCTTTGAAAATTGCGATATAAAAAGCTATAACATAATTTTGAAAAATGAGTTGCGTCTAAGATTATACAACAGCGAACACATTCAGGGCCTTCAGCGCTTTGATTTTCAAAATCAATGGGTGAAAACTCTATTTCCCAAATAATTATCTGGGGCAATGGAAATGTGCAACTCTCTTATCTTGAAATATTAATGAGAAAATCAGAGCTTCCCTTGATATACTTATTTTTTTGTATTTTCATCACACCCTATGGTGAATTAAAAAGAGACAAAACAAAACAATTTATTTTTTGATAGAAAATTGGAAATAGTGTCACACAGCATTTTTAGCGAATGTTCAAAAGAAAGTGTAAATACATTTAAATTTGCTTTATTTATGGATGATGATGAAACATTTAATGATATATATATAAAGTGCTTATGAAATACTGGGAACAAATTAAAATGAATGTAGCCAGATTGATAACTCATTGTGGTTTTTCCAGCGACTGGTTATCATCTATTATGTGAGGACACGTGAGCATTTAGAAGCCCTTATATCAATTGTAAGTCTGTCACATTGATTCTTAAATTACGAGTCTGAATATTGAATTGTGTAAAAGGTCCCTTTTTTTGGCTGCACTAAATGACAGCCAACTTATGACATTGAAAACAAGTTTTACTGTTAAGTGTAACATGAGCAGTATAACAATTGTCCTATTGACACATATGCACAAATATTTTAACTCTTGGGTAAACTCATAACAAAAATATAATACTTGTATAAATAATAAGTAAGGATTTGTAGAAAACAAAAAAAACCTAGGAAGATTGCCAGTAGTATTACACACAAATAAAACGATGTATCTAAAACTGATAATATTGTCTTTGTGAAATTAATCTGCAGATGTATTAGCCCATCATTCTCAATAATTAAATCAATTACAACTGATAGATTTAACATACCAACACATTGTTTTAAACAATGATTATTAAACTTGTTTTCCTCAATAAAAAAACGTATTTCGTATTCATTTAAAATTAATAAAAAAATCAAATCTCAATATAGTGTGACCTGGAGATAATTAGATATTTGTGCAGAGTTTGTCTTTCCGCTGTGTTGCTGTGTTACTGATTGTTATCTAACAAACCTTGGGTGACTGTGCTCTCTAGGGGTCTAAGGTGATACAATCAGATAAGACTGGATGCATTATATTTAAGAGGGCACAAGGCACTATTTGGATTATTTTATATTAATAAATGGCAATAAATAAAAATGGAAACAAGTGCAAGAATGTTCTCTATTTTTAGCTAACTAACAGCTCAGAGATTATGGGCATTCAATAATGATGATATAATATTGTTCCTAAAAAACAACATTTATCAAAGAGAAACTTAACACATAAAATTGTCTATTTGGTATCCAAAAAATCTTTTATTGCTGAAATTGTGATGTACATACCATGAATGTATTGTGTTACGTAATATCCAATATTTCTACGAATTCACTGATGGTATTGACACAACTTACATGTAACTGAATTAAAAACAAGCGCTGTCTCCATAGGATGACATATACCCCCCAAAAACACTTTGATAGTTTAAAGTTATGTTAGACCGCTAAATAACAGAACAAATTTTCGAAACCTAAATGCTGACTCTAACTTCAAGGGCATGGCCACAGGGATCAAGATTTGTGTGTGTCTGGAAATGTCTTTTCCATTTAGGTTATACTTTGAAACCTAAACGCAGATTTCAAAACCTAAATACTGACCCTAACTTCAAGGTCATGGCCACAGGGATCAAAATTTGTGTGCTTATAGAAAGGCCTTGTCCATATACACATGCATAACAAGTATGAAGGTTACATCTGAAGCGACATTGAAGTTATGAGCATTTTTGGAAACATAAATGCAGATTTTGAAACCTAAACGCGGACCCTAAGTTTAAGGTCAAGGTCAATGAGGTCGAAATTTGTGTGGGTATAGAAAGGCCTTGTCCATATACACATGCATACCAAAAATGAAGGTTACATCTGAAGCGACAAAGAGTTAAGAGCATATTTTTTAAAGTGTGACGGCAAGACATACAGACAGATGCACAGTGTGATAACTTTATGCCAACCATCGGGGGCATAAAAAATACCAAAAACTATTGCATGACTCATTGAAAGTATGGCAACAAAAATAACTTTTTTAATTAAAAATATCTCATAAATAGTAAATGTGATGTTATTTTATCATTATTCAATTAATGACATAAAATATACAAGACACAATAAGAAATGGGCAAAAAAAAACATGTAACTAAGTCCTAACTAATGGCTGGAAGGTCATTATAGATATAACATGATTTTAAGTGTCTTAATTACCATGACATTGAGCATTCACATAATTTTGAAGTCAGCTGTAACAATAAGAACACATTTTAATAAAGATAAGGACTTTACAAACAAATCTCAATTTACAAAATAAATTTCTCAAAATACCTTCCCCAGAAAATATACTCAATCTAAACAGTAATAATGTGATAATTTAATAAACAGTGATTTTAGATTTTTAAGTCTGTACATTTAAACCATAGTCCCTCGAAGTTTCTTAACTGTTTTAGAAAATAAATAAATTATTGTGGAACACATCACCTTAGGTTTTTTTAGCAAAAATATTGGGAGATATTCAGCCACATTCCCCACCTTTTAGAATATATATCTTTCCCCAAAGCAAAGCAAAGATTTCCCACTGTGGTGTTTAAATAGGTTTTTGTTGTCATTAATGTACACTCTTACTCGTTATTATATGATATTTAACTCTTAGACATAGCTAAATCTTTCAGTTAATACAATTTATTAAAGGCAGTGGTTAATTGTTCTTATCTTGCAGTGTTTTATACTAAACATAACTAATGCTTTTTATATTGCTTATTTTCAAAACAAAAAACTCTTTTTATGGGTAAACACCAATTTTTATAAACAGGCTATATAATTTTGTCAATTAAATCCAATAAATTATTGCAAACAAAACTGTAGATACATGTGTGTCTGGTTGCTTTTCATTCCCCAAAACAGCAAAGTAGACATTTAGTTTTAACACAGTTTAATTGGTAGTATGTGAGCAAGTCCCCTTTTATTTGAAAAATACTCACCACTGTGTAGCGTTTTTCGCAGGTATTGTACAACGATCCAATCATATATGGTACTGATCCTCATCTGATAAGAAGATTTTTTAAACGCTGAAATATAAATACATTATTCAAATGTTTTAGTTGTAATTCATTATGATCAGGCCCATAGCCAGGGTTTTGAAAAGGGGTGTGCGAATTTTCCCATTAATGATAGTAAATTTAGCAACAAAGTGGCGAAGAGGGTGCGGGAGAGGCTGCCACATCTTGTAATCAGGGGGGGGGGGGTGGTTTGGAGGTCCACCTCTAAACAATTTTTAAAATGATACTTAAAATCTTGCATTCTGGTGACTTTTTATCTGTCTTTTAAAAGAGACTGAAGTTAGAGAGCATTTTTATATGCTTTCATTGACCATACTCAGTGACTGATCCAAAAATGTTGGGTGTGAATTCTCACAATTAACACCTTATTTCAGTTTGAGTAAACCTGTGCAGGGTTGTGGAACTTGTTTGTTGTTTTTATTCCAATTAAATAGGATAAATTGGTGAATTGAAAAATGGTAAGATCACATTTATATTAATTCCACAACTGTTTTCTTGTTACGGTTTAATATGATAAATAAATAAACCATGTTACTGTCAACAATTGTATTTTGTTTATGCATTTATATGTATATAATATAATGATTGGATGTCACTGATATTTTAATATGTAATTATAACTAATTTAGACTAATTAAAACAGAATTGCACTTTCCTAGCACAATATTTTATTATTAATAGTATATTTAGCAAATGTAATCAAAACTTTATCATATTTTATTAATTTAACTCAATGATATTTATAATATTTATAAGCAAAAAAAATAAAAAAAAATATATTTAATGAATTTGTGTAATTTAAGGAAAAAATAATAACTTTACGAATTAACAAAAATTGTTTTAATTGTAAAAATATGAAATATATCAGTTTTACAGAACACAATATCAATAAACCTTGATTTTTGTGAACTATTTTATTTGAAATTAGCATGCACAAGCTTACATTTATTCTCAAAATGAACATACCAAACTAAAAATGAAGCAAAATGACAAACTTTTATAAATTTTATGATATGAGAGTGAAAAAAGAGGATTTTGACTTTTGACTTGACAACAGCTTTCATTCTAGTCATGACGATATATGAGAGATTCATTTGTATTAACAAATGAAAAAGATGTCGAAAGTGTAATATTTCTTTTGAAACCATCCCTGTTAAATACAACAGATGCATCTATGACTGCCATATATAATACTATTAATAAAGTAAATTTGAATCAATTCATTTATAATAATTAATACAGTGAGTGATAAACTATTCAAAAATGTTTTTGTATGATAATGTGCTAAACTGCTAATCTCATCTTATGAATGACTATCCCTTTTTAAAGATGTCACCTAATCTCATCAATGGTGATTAATTAAAGGGCCTGTATATTGCACCACATGTACCCGTTATACGATAGCTGTTATCTTGAATAATACACTTGCTAATCTAATCAAAGCGTGTATATTGCACCATAAGTGCCTGATAAATTGTATTATGTTAGGTGTGTGTTGTTACTTTAATATAAGCGAAAACATTAAAATGCTGTCACATTTTTATGGCAACAGATTAATCAATTTTTGATTTTTTTAAATGGGATGGTAAATAGTAATAGTCAATAGTCAATATTCTGCATAACTAAACATAATAGTGTCCAACTTTTTATTATACTGTATGATAATCTTGATGACAGACTGAATCAATATGTAAAAAATTCCATGCAAAATATTTAATGTATGAAGGGATATATAGACATCAAAATGGAATATGAATATTATATCCAATTCACAAACTCCGAAAATGTCTATCACTATAATATGTATGTATAATATTATAGTATTGCAGTAAATTCTAATAACAGAATGAATCAGTGCAAAATGTTTTAAGTATATATAGGTATAATTGAATTAGTTTGTACAAAATGAATTCATTAATTCAATAATTATAATTGTTTACTTTGTAACATATTATTCCACTTAAAATGATCATCAAAGAACATAAAAAGTGTGCTTTTACTCAATTCATTAATACAATAATAGTTTAATTTGTAACATACTTTTGCACTTAAAATGACCTTTTACTCAATTTTTCAATGATCTCAATTAATAAAAGAAAAATTTCAGGCACTTATAACAACAATTATAATTAGATCTATTTAATTGGAAAATGGTCATCGGGTGAAACGTCCAGGGAGAAAATGTCTGGGGAGGAAACCTCTTAATTTTCGACACGTCAAATATAGTGACGATTAAGATTGAAAATAGTGAAACTCTTTTTGACATAGAACTCTACATGGCTGTCAACTTTAATTGTTATGTTAAACCTCTTTTGATTACATATTTTTTTTGCAAGTTTCCAGGACCACCATATCATGTAAAACTGTCAATGCCGCCCAAACAACGAGTACCTGCTTTCGAACCCTTCAGTGTTCATCATTAAAAATTAATTCACCCCATGATTTGACCATGGTCACGTGACTTTTTTCAGCAGCCGATTTGTGTAAATTGTCAAGCAAAGTTGAGAACGAGAATAAGACCATGTTTTTATAAGTTGTTATAATGAAAATCATTACATATGTAAAAAGCATTAAGGAATACTACAATTTTACGTGTTTTATGATTAATCTATTAATTCGACATATTTTTATGCATTTTTATTGATATGCCGCTACGTGCAAGTCGGCATAAACAAATTACATACACAGTCAAGTTACCATTACCGGATCAGTAGTGTGATACAGTTGTTCTGGTGAAAAGCAATAAATGGTTTGAGACTTCTTTTACACCAGTTAGATTAAATAAAACCTTGGCTAACTGTTTAAGCACATAGTCTTTTTTCTTAGCGCAGACAAAATGTATTTGTGATACCTTTTTTCGCGTCAGAATTCATGCTTTAACGGATCAGTTGTAGCCATAACAGATCACGCGATCGAAACCATTCAGGGGGGCACATAACACGCTATTTGAACTGTTGAAACATGAACTGTGTCGTTTACAATGACCAAGTAACATTGACAGTTATAAATTATATTCATTGTTTTTATTATTAATTGTTTTCTATATGTTATCTTGTATCTACACTTTAGGCATGACGTTCTTGTGTGAATTATCTGTTGAAAATCCTAAATAGATCGAAAGATATGGGCATGTTATAAACCATGTAAATTGTTTGAATCATATCTAATCATCGATATTGAACATGGAGCGTGAATAAAACATTAAGATTGAGATCATTTATTGTAAGAATCAACAGGATTTGCATATATTTTAATATAATATATTATCAATACGCATATTATCACGCTTGATCCGTTATTGCCTTAATTCTTTATTTCATTTAAGGTGTTGCAAAATTTAAAACAGGAATCAAACTGAAATGGACTCATGCAGGCAAAAAGACTATTAAATGACCTTTAAATTAATGCGTAAACTTCTTACTTTCCAACAGAGTTATAGCATGTGGCCGCAAATAATGTTCAACCTCGATTTGGAAATGAAACGGAAGTTAACAAAGTCGTATACATGTCAGCAAAACATACCGAAATGTTTGACAAAGAGTAGCTCAGATAAGGATTTAATCAATGCGTTTTGAAGAACAGGCCTTGAAGATGCTGTGTGCAAAAAATCTTCTAAAAATGTCAACTATTTATCTCTTTACGCAGACTTGAACATCAAAGTGATCCGCTATGGGTAATGATCCGGTAATGGTAACTTGACTTTTTACATAAAAAAGATGACTAAGTGCACGTGCGCGAATGCGTATGAAATGTAAACAAATGAAGGGTTCGAAAAAAAGGTGAGGTTTGAGAATAGGTACTTTAACGATAGATCTAATTGTTTTTTGTGGTGACAATAGACCAGTTAAAGAGTGACGCCACGCGCACCTGCAAAGTTTAGACTCCGCCCACTGGTTGGCAAAAAGAGGTAGAATTCATATAAGCGAATATAGAGAAGGTTGACGCAATCATCGTTTTTAATGATAATCATGCAAAATATCAAATATGATTTAACTAATTATTTCTGAATAAAACATAAGCATGCAAGGCAATCCATCTTTTGAACGATTGTATTGTTGTTATTATTTGTTTTTACTAACAACGAACTCGGGAGTGGAACACAATTTAAGAGCATGATATGTGGTGACCACACAAATCTCTCTACTTGGCATTTCTGTGCGACCATTTGTAGTTAAAACATTCTCATCAATTGATTTTTTTTCAGAATAAATTAAAATTTAATGAACAAAAACAAATAAGGATGAAAACAAACAACCAATAGGTCGATTTTATGTACGCAACATAGGGTAACTGATTGTAACCTTTATCCTTTATATGTCTGAAAAACCTTACCTTGTTACACATTAATTCAATTCTCTTGATTAATGTAATTGTTTTATTTAAGTGTTCACACTAATTTTGACACTCTGTTGCAGCATTAATATCCCGGTGTTTAATTGCACGTTTGTTCATCACAAACCGATTATCTTGAAATGATCGGATACTGTCCAAACAAACAATTACAAAGGAAACATGGTGCCATAAACCAAGGGACCTATACTTGGGTCCCTGCATAAACCACATGTGGCAGATCAGTGTCTGGTCATTAAACACAAGTAACGATACCTCCATGTCATCTCGTGGTATATTGAGCAGTCATTTAACCTAAAATTTTAAAGCAAAACTACTGAACAGTTGCTTCAATAAAATATTATAACATTTATTTAAAAAAAAAGACATTTGTCGGAAATGGATTAACAGGAACTAGTATATTTATATATATATTAGCAAATTTAATCATAATAATACATTGTTTAAATTAATAACTATGCATTTAAACTATTGTGCAAATTAACTGCTACGAATAGACTCCGCTATTACGTGTATTCACCATCATGAACACAAACACAACAGGTAAAAACAAAATTGCGTTAGATAAATTACATGTATGCATTTTCATAAAACGCTAGATTTTTATCACTCTGTATTACTAGTAAAGAGATTTCAATGTATGTATACATGCAAAGATAGTTCAATTTGCATAATATGCAGCGATTTTCCGTCGTATGCTATATTGTAGAAATATTGTCATTCAATGTAAACGAAACAAAAATTCATTCCATGCAAAAGAAAATTACCACAATATTAAGAAATAATACTGTATTCTGCTTTTTATGACTTTGTTTTATAATTGATTAAATGCACCTCTGACACTACAGATCGCTGATGAAACATAACACTATCCACGCCACTTATAATTAGAATACAATTAATATATGTTTTATTATTGTTTAAATATGAGTTTTTAAAGTCTTAATATCAAAAAGAATACTGCTAATTTAATGTTGTGGAAATGTCAGTATTTAGTCTTCCGATCACGTTAACTCTATGCAATTATAACTACTTTGTATTTGTATGAAGAGGAAATTTTATTTGTGAATATACATTTATTTGGTACTAAATATGATATATTTGCACTATTTTGTAAGAGTTTTAATGTTTATTTCGGTTTAATTACCAATTTATTGACTAAACAAAAGTCCTTTTTTCATGTTTTAAGTTGCTGTAACCAGTGTTTTTGCCAACCAGTCAGTGCGCATGCGCAGAAAATCCCGAATGTAAACAATAACATTCAACTGGTCTATACAATATCGGTGGGGCTTAAACGGTACTCTTGTTGACCCACATGTCACAAGACCATGTCAACTTTAAAATTTGTTTTTTAGTGAGTCAGAGATTAATGCATAGAATTAAGCTCTTAATATTTAAAATTCTTCCCACCTATTGAGTCTAAACTGCAGGAGCTCCAGGTCCACACAGTGTGATAAGCACGATAATGCATATTCATCATCACACACTGTCATGTAATTATTCAGGTGAGGAAGGAACTTAGAAATATAATACATGTACACAATTGTTCACAACCTGTGGCTTTTCAACCCTAAAATGCAGCAGAGGTAAACCTGTTGTGAAAAGTTGATGTTCAAGAAATTAAAAATAATCTACAGTACACTTGATTAACCACACTGACTAGGGCTAGATTGCACTTTACCGGGTACGCAGTTGATTACCACTATCGACAAAGCGGGGGTTTGGGGGCGGTAGCTCCCCGATATTAAGGAAATATATAGGATAAAAAGGATTATGAGTTTAAGGATTATTAGTTAGGTTTTGCGGATTAGGGTTCGCTTTTCCGTTCTTTTTTACGTACCGGTAAAGTGCAATTGCCCCCAGAATAGATCCACAGGCAGTAGTATCATAAATTTGCCCCCCCCCCGAACTTACCCCAGGGGTTCCAGATTGTTAAAAGCAAACGTATTGTGTCTGGTTTGACTTTTCAACAACAAATACTGACAAAAATACCCCTCGTTTAAGTATTATATAGTGTATATATAATGCCTAAACGAGAGGTAATTTTTCAAACTGTGTTTTTTGTCAATATTCATTGTTGAAAATTCAAACCAGACACAATACGTGTACATTTAAAAATCTAGAACCCCTGGGGTAAGCTCGAGGGGGGTGTAGGGTCCGGGGGGGGCAGAGCAAATTTATGATGCTGTTGCCTGTGACTAGATCTACAATACTGTAACGACACTGAATTACACTTAAGTGTGTGAAATAATTTCATGATTGTTCAATAAATGGATGTTTTTAAACATTTGACCAACAAAATATTTATTTTAGTACATATACATAAAATACAAAAAAATAATCGATTATACAAGTGGATTATTGCCATTCAATCCAAACTGTTTCCTGTAATTTACAGTGTAATTGTCAGTGTTATGCGTGGATATTTATGAGCTACGACAACCCGTTCGTCCACAGACATGATGAATTTTAACATTAATCTTGGACAAAAATTTGTCAAAGCAGCAAGTACTGGTACTCGCATGAGGATGGTGCAACGATCTTGTTAAAAATCAATCTGGTTGTCACATATTTTCGTGACCTTAAAATATTCAATATATTGCAAGCCAATGATTTGACTAGATAAACATTTTTTAACATGAACTTGCTAATGTTAATTACAGAAGGAATATGACTACCATATAGCATTAGCTAAAAAATAATGTTGAACAACAATGTAATTCTATATGGACAAATTTGTGTTTTATTTCTGGTTTGACGGCCATGAAATGAGTCAATATACATAATATTGTATATTATATAGAAGATTATTATTAAGAAGCAATTATTTGAAAAAAGATAATAGGCAAACTAAATAACTAAAACACAGTGGCGCTAGACAGCAATATATTGAATATAGGAAGCTGGAAAATGTCTAAAATTGATATTGTATTTGATTGATTACACTGATGTTTACTGTATTTTGAATTTGGCATACATATATGATTAATCAAAAAGGTGTTTTATTTGTACTAAAGTTATATGGAAAGCCCCATCAAACTCCCACAGGGGTTCTTTGTAAATGGGCGGGGAGCCCCCGTGAAACACCCATAGGGTTCATTGAAAATGGGAGTTTGACGGGTTCCGTCAAAACCACCCACGGGGAACCCATCAAACCTCCCACGGAAGTTTAATGGAAATAGCGGGGACCCCCGTAAAAACCCCACGGGAAAGAAAATCTACAAACACTTTATTTTCTTATTTAAGTACATATTTCTTACAATTATGACTTACCCATGTGTATTTGTAAACAATAAAACAGTAAACAAAGCATAATATTTAAATTGCATTTATTGTGCAATATAGGAAAAATTCTCCCGTCTGAAAAAAAACCCGTGTGTGAATTGCAATTCTTAACGGGGGAGCCAAAACCCCGTTGGGATTCCACGGGAGATGGCAACTTTATCATCAAATAACCCTACTTTCCAAAAACATTTTAACTCTTTTTTTCAATTTTATGTATGTACTCAATGCCCCCTACAAATATGCAAAATTTCATTACAATTGTTCAATAAATAAAAAAAAAATAAGTTTGCAAATAATCTGGATTTGCAAACTTAATCTGGATACTGTTATTTGCGAAAGAGATATAGCTCTTTATTATGCTTGGTAAGTGAACAACCGTCTTCTATTATAAAGAAATCTCCGAGGTATAATGTCCAATCAGCCGAAGCTGACGCTGTTTCTGAGCAGGTTGGCGGATCTTTATCCACGGCAAGCGCCGGGGTACCTCCACTAGCTGTGTCCGTTTGAGAAGCGTTCTTTCCAAGTGCCACATTCGAAACTGCAGATAGAGTGAATTCTGCAAACTTGTGAATTCAAGTATCATACATCGCGTAGGTTTGTGAAACATTAATGCTTGGCTGGTGACTTTGGGTAAGTGATATCAGACTAGATGTGTCCAATATGCCGTAAGACATGATATATAGACAATACATGCCTGGTGACTTTTTATATCATAAGATATCAGAGGAGCATGATATGCCGTATGAAATGGCGAGGCTTGACGAGACTTATCGCACGTAAGGACTACTTCAAGACATGTTTAGAAAAGTGTGAAAAGAAAACGCTAAACAATAACGCAAACTATGAAATTAAATGGATTTTAAATTGTCATAATCAGTGGGTTTCTTAACTAGTGGGTCGTATGATCGACTTTTCACACTATGGAATGATGCATTTAATATTGAAAAAACTGACGATTACTTTTTAGAAATTAGAGGCGAAGTGTTGTCGCGTTTTTGATGACGGTGTGCATTGAATGTAAGGAAACAAACGCATAATTAAATAAAATTACCGTATTATTGCATAAAATAGTTATTGTATTGTGTAGCAATACGATCAGTTGCAATTCGTATTCTCAAGCTAGGACGAAGATGTGCTGTGAAAGTTTTGAAAAATTAATGGCAACTTCGTAACCACAATTATGTTGAAAAATAATTTGTGCTCATATGCTACACACGCAACGAAAATGCAAGCTTACAAATAACTTACACCCAATATTCAGTATATTATTGATTATTGTGCGTTTAAAAAAATAAAATAATGCATTTTAACATGAACTTCATTATGTGGAATTAACTCTTGAGGTGGATGGCGAATAGTGAAATCGTAATTATGAGGTCGACTCGGCGTAGTGTATATGGTGCCCGCTCAGCGACCGTGAGGTAACGGGTTCGACCCACTTTGAAGGTGTTCTTAATATCTTCCCCACAGACACAAAGTACTTGTTTAAAAATGAATAAAATAAAAATAAAAACAGAAAAAATAGACTAATGAGTGTTTCAATAGGCCTTTGGTTTTCGATGCAATCTAGCTAAAATAAATAAGTTTAAACAAAATTAAATCATATAAACTACATTACGTGTTATTTTTTAACAGGACGTATCCTAATACTTTCAAGTACGATGTCGCATATGTTTGTTGTCAAAAAGGTTTAAATCATCCCTATTTTGTCAATCCATTTTCAACTTAAATCGAAGATCGAGTTTGTGTTGACTTTGTAACGACATTCTTACAAAAATAGTTCCACGTAGTCGTGACTTTAGAATGATTATACATAGCAGATAAGCATGATTATCGAATATGTGGGCGGGGCAATATTTATGGGACCGGTAAGGAACATTATAATTTTAGAAATGGGTGGAGTTAATGAGTGTAATATGTCCGGGGAATAATATTGTTTTTGAAATATTGGGTTAGTGTCCCAAATGTCAGTGTGCACTCGTGGCATAATTAAAAAAGTTATACGCCGTATGTCCTCTCTATTTTTCTATAATCGATACTCTTATGTCATGTTATACGTTATATATCAAGTTATACTAAAAAGTGCATCTTGTCTATATTCGTTTTTATATTGAAAACAAACACGCACACAAATATCAAATTTTTGACCATTGCTTTTTTAATCTTTAAGAGACAAGTGGCGGGGTTCTTCAGATTGGGATTTTAAAGACGAAAATGGCTTTATAGTATTGTTTATAAGATTAATAACATGCTTATAGTTTTCTTAATAAGAAAACATTTATCAAACAATTTGCCACAGATGCTAAATCATATAACGCTCCAAATTAGTAAAATGAAAATAGATGTTAACAAAAACGAAAATGCTTTCAACTTTATCACTTTTGTTTTCAAAATTTGGTCAATTTTGGACCCTTTTAAGTCCTAAAAATTGGAATATTATCGTAGCACGTTTTATTCCCGGAATTGCAATATCAGTTATTTAAGTTAGGCAATGTATAGCATGTACCGGTATTAGGTACATATGTCTATAATTTATAATATGTTACATTTAAGAAAAAAAATGAACAATGACCTTTGCTGCAAAATACTCCTGCTTAGTGAATAATATGAATATAAATTAACTGTTCTCATACGTTTATAAGATTTGTCATTTATCAGTTAATACCAAGACAAACGAGTGACCTTAAAAGAAAATCTGTACTAAAAAAATAAATTTCGTGCATTTTGCCATTTTAATAGGGCATGCAGAAAGATTTTTTTTTAAATTTAAATACATATATTTTAATTGTCTAAGCCAGTTTTTTAATTAATAATATTTTACTAAATCGCGATTACCTTTTTATTAGAGACAGCAAACAATACACAACACTAACTTACTTGTATTGGCAGAACAAATTTTACGCCCCCATGTGTTACTAGCAAAATGCCTTTCACTATAAAGCATGTGCCTAAACGCTGCAACTCCATCATGATTGATTGCTTACTGGAACGTGATCGAATCCTTTCGTCATCCTGACGTTTCCGAATGAAATAAGGTATGAGATTGAAAGACTTTATAAACCTGTCCTGAAAAAGGCAAATACTCGTTTATTCATGCGAATAATGATTGTTTGACAACTTCGGCACGTTTCCTGTCAATAAATGTCATTTACATTTGAAAAGAAACAAAGAACTTTTACAACTTTGATTTTATTTTATACCACGTGTGTCGTATTATTGTGGAATCTGGAACTATATTAATGATTAAAAGGTATTTGACGCATGTTGCTCCGAGACCGTTTGGAAATGTTAATGTAAAACATGTATGCCCCCGTCGTTACCGACGGGTCGTGTAAAAAAGAAAACAATGCAAGGAAGGGCCGCTGTTATCTGACTAGGAAGTGTACCAATACTCATATTTGTGTCTAGAAGAAAATCAAGTTATACGAGGTGAAATCCATTGGTAATCAAAATAGTTCAACTTATTATGGCTGTAGCAATGTACAGGGGACCCAACTGAAAGAGGACCATCCGCAAAATGGGGTGTTAAACACAGTCAAGCCTGGAAAATGTCTGACAAAAACACACCTCTTCAGTATGATGTTTTAAATATATCACTCCCATCGCTCCAAATGTAAAACATTATATCAAATCCTATACAAATAACGCAAGTGGGTGTTCCGTATTACATAGAAGCATACAAAGTGATGTCACGATGTTTGTTTAGTAACAACGACCTTGACATTAAACTTAAATGTAGTGTTTGTCGAGTTTGATGAAAGCGTTATTATCAACGTTTCACTTTCTTTATTGTTGGGTAGGTTTCATAGGATAGTGTAATTTTTCAAGCAGATTTGTTAAGATAACGCAATGCGGGATGGTATTTAGCTATTATTGATTAGCTGAAATAATCGTCTTGAGAAATGTATGATCGTATTAAGACTTGATATTTTGGAGACAAATAAACAGAAATTCGGGAAGCGAAGCTAGTATTGTTATAATTTATATATAAACCACACGGTCTCTTTTTGCGTGGCATTAAAACATGACCCAATGCTACGTACGAGGTGGCGCTAAGAACCGGATGTTTTGAAAATCCCGGGATAATTGTACAGAGTCTTATATGTTTGTTGTTTAACATATTTCGCATTATTGTAGAACCCGCCACATTTAGTGCAATGCGGCGCAGATCAATTCATCCACATTTGTACAGAAACATACAATCACAACCAATTTGGAAACGTGGGTTCCTTTATAAGTGGTGTCATGGTAGGGTTTTTGAAAACAAATCGATGAATCTTGCCTATTTGACAAGCAAATGTCAAACGAATTCAATTGAAAATATCAAACCATTACTTTAAACATGTACAAGTAGTTTCATGTACAAAAACATTGATCTCTTGTCGATCTAAAAGATAATTTTGTAGTTTTCAAAAGATATATAGCGAATGCCTAGGGAAAAGGCGCTTATAACAGGGGTTGGCACCAATTCACATGTCAGCTTATTTAATTTTTGTTGCCGACCGTACTTTTTTGAGTGGCATTCCCAGTTGAATGTTCGATATTTTTTCCTAATTCGATGATCATAGCGAAATATTATCGAAAAAGTAAAGTCTACATAATTATGAAGAAACATTTGTTGCAAATAGATTTTACGATGTATATCATTGTATATATGAAACTGGAAAGTAACTTGGAATTTAACAAAAACAGTTCACGATTCAAGATCGAGCCTTCCATTTTTTCTGGAGATGAAAGTGGGGACAAACTTGTTTTGCCTAATTAAGATTCGTTCACATTTGCCTTAAAGTAAATTAAGCATTTGGAAAAGGAGACAAATCTCATCGTTTCAAGCGGAGGTAACATATTGTAAACATTTCGTAAATAATCTGACTGTATAAACATATTTGTTGTAAAATACATATTTTAGGAACGTTGAGAATTTTGTTATAGGATATATTCAGTATTACATATGAATATATACATAGTGTGTATATCATAAAATATGTTTTATTCAAGTTGCTGACATCTTAATCGTATTGGTTACTTATATATTTATATATGTAGATCTTTTTTTATAGAATGTGAATGTTTACGTATATATGTTGAAAATTAAAAAGAAATATGAAGAGAAACATTATCTATCAAATGAACGTCATAGGCTGATTTATATATCGTGCATTGGTCCTGTCCTAAGCCCCACCTTGGCGTTGGCTCCATCCTGTTTTGGAAAAATATAAAAGTATTTATTGGATCCACGAGACGCATATAAGTTTGTGAATGCAGCAACTATAATATGTTGAACGCAATCATTTCATGTCATTAGCGCATTAATCTTGTGGACATTTTCTCGTCACACAGGCAAAAAACATCGATTTGCTTTCAAATACTCTACCATGGCACAACTTATAAATGTCTCCACGTTCCCAAATGGGTTGTAAGTGAATGTTTCTGTACCTTTGCGGATGAATTAATCTTTGCTGAATCGCACTAAATTGCCCGATGTTGAAAATAATGCGAAATATATTGAAACAAACATATACAATCTTCTCATCCTGAAGCATTATCCGTAAACTTTCAAAACATCCGGTTCTTACCGCATCATCGGAAGAAGCATTGGCTCATGTATTTATGCATCGCAAACAAGAGGTGGCCCCCGTGATTAATGGTATAGTATCAGTAAGGAATTAATGACAAACGAAAATTATTTCGCTTTGAGCATTTAACTAACATGTGAAAATAAGCTAACAAAAAAAACACCTATCTATGGCCTATAACGGCTCTATCCAACAGTCTCCAGAAACTATTGCGTTGTGTATTTTTATTGGGGGCAATATTAACATCGCTTTTTCCAGTCATGTCGAGTATCTAACCATTTAATTAAATGTTTTACCTCCACAACATGACAGAAGATTCTCAATATGAAAAACAACTGATTTGTATGACAATCATTATCTAAATTTCTTTTTCCGTGTTTACATTTTGTGAAATCTTTTAAAGAATGTAAAACATTTAATTGCAACACTTCGAATTTGTGTCAAATGTTTACAAATACTTAAAGCTAATGACATAGCAAATGAGTGCTTTAAACGCGATCGACTATTTATAAAATATGGTTCGTAAGAAAGTATTCTAATGCATAATTATACAGATGGGAGTTATATATTTTGGAGAGATCAGTTTGAATTGCCTAGTGTCAGATTGTTACAAACACCTGCTAGATACACACATATAGCGTCCAAGATGACATATTTAAGCATTTCCAACCATGATATACCAACACATAAGCAAATAAAATGATCGCATCGTTAACCAAGCCCACCGCAAATACTTCTTTGAAACCTGGCAAATAAAATTAAACTCCTGGAATATGGTTATTAAAATCGAGGATGACACAAATTCCTCTTCCTCTTCACCAATTGCTATGGTGTTTCCGTGGCGGTTCCCATAGTTGTAGTCGCCCTTGCCTTTCTTGTGCAAAAGCTATGTAAAAATTAATGTTACCGTTACACAATGAATGTTCAAATAGACAAAAGGTTAAATGGTGCATTGAACTGATTTGTGTTCTCCAATTCTCAATGAAACAAGGCATTTTATACATCATATAATCGTAGCTCAAGTTGTGTTTTTTGTTTTTCCATATGGAAATGTCCACGGATTAAATGGATAGCGAACGCGTTCTCCCCATTGATTTCACAAACGCAATCAACAGGATATTACTTGAGTATGCCACTAATTATACACATAAAAACACACACCATTTTACGTTTTGTGGATGTTAATATTCACAGGCTTATCGACATTTTGTTGACTTAATTTAATGGATTGAAAACAAGTTTAGCAAGGATTTAAACAATGAAGCGATGCATATACCCTAATACACGTGCCTGCAGTTTTAAAACGTAGTTCCAATACTGTTATACATTTTAATTTAACTTCTATTTACATATAATGCATGTTTACAAGTACCCACACAATTGTAATTGTCTTAAAACATTGCATTCCAATTATTCTCATTCATTAAAATACGTCTGTAACATAAGATTATGAACATAATATTTATTTAGAAAAGTAAACATGTTTACTATTGATAATATATAACTGACGCCATTTTACTGATAACAAAAACTATTATCATCAGCTTTGTTTTGGATAAATTGCACAACTAATTGGGCAACATTAAGGAATCAAAATATGTGTTAACATGGTTGATGTAATTATGAATATAAAGCTTATTAAAATAGAGTAAAAGAACAGAAAAAAATACGAAAACAGCGAACACTTTCATTGAATAAACTAATTTATAAGAAATATCAACAAATGCAGCAAATGTGATCGGATGACTAATACACGGCGCGCTTCTTTCAGGCGCTCAACGTCTTTTTTGTGATAATGAATAATGCTATTGACACGCTATTTAATAGTGAAGAGTACAGCAATACTGTTAATACATATACAAGTTGTATGAATTTCTTATATTTATGTCCGGTATCTTACCATACGCTTAAAATTGCATGTATAGTAATACAAACACTGCCCATAAGCAGGACATATTTATTGTATACACGGTCTGTTTCATTTAATGCAAATTACATTTCGCGGCTTCATACAGTAAATATTAACTATATTAGTACAAAAAAACTTCCAGGAGACAAAGTATTGCTCGCAGTTGCTTATTTTTTTATTATTATTTGTTCACTAATTCCCATACAATACAGGACAAAGCAAATTAAAAGTAAAATCGGTCAACATGTTTCACCGCATTTGAGCGATGATTGCAAAACATTCGTGATTTTAAGTGACCTTTTTACAGATTTTGGCAGATAAATGTAAACATTGAATCTAAAAAGCTCCAGTAAAAAACAAAAATAAAATTAGAGAAAGAAAAAAAGTATCCCTCAACTGGGCTCGAACCACTGACCTCTGGAGTAAAGGTCGAACGCTTAGACCACTCGGCCATCCGTGCTCATACAATAAGTGATGTATCTTATACTTTATATTAGCAATCCTCGTAGTGTCACAAAATATAACGACACCAGCAGAACTCTCCAAATTATTCAATCGTTTCGCGTTGCAACGCTTTATAATTTTCAGATTTTTAAATCGTCAAAAGATGCATATAATGGAAATTTTAGAGCATGGTAAATGTACAGTATTATTATTTCACAAATATAATAACTAAAACAAAAATTTGCGAATCCGAAACATTTTTTTTAATTTGTTAAATTACAAAAACGTGAAAAGGTCCCTTTAAACAAAACTGATTATAAACATAAATAAATAAGGCTTTAATAAAAATTGAAAATTGCTTCAGATTCGTCTTCGTCTAAATATACATGTGTCCAGAGGGATCAGATATCCCTAGGTTCAACTTTTTTTCTAATTTGTCATTTTACTTCTAAGTGTGACCTATATATATTTTAGGTAGGGATAGCTGTAACAAAATAAATTCGTCTCAGATTGCTTTACAGTTGTGCAATGTGATTTCAAATTCTGTCAAAATATGGAAATAATATTACTTAGACAAAAAAATCTTTTTTCTCCAAATATGACCTTGACATTTGAGGTAGAAAGGCGGGTTTTACTTGCGACACTCTATCCTATCACGTCGTACATTGGTGCTAAGATATTAAAAAATCCATCGATAAATGGCAAAGTTGAGATAGGAATTTTATGTTTAGTAGCTGTATGGCCAGATGCGAAGAGAGGTACTACGCGCGACAGTATTATATAGTTTACCTTTTTGTCAAGACATTAAGGAGGGAATTTGTTAAGAACAATCGCGGAGGGGACTCACAGATGCATCGTCGGACAGTGGGACTGCTATATGTCAACGTTTTTAAAGAGGGGCATACAACTACATTTGCGTACAGTTTAAGAGTTTATTTTCAACAGGTATGCTACAAACGTAAAGCACAGTGATAATGATAAAAAATAATTAAATAAAATAAGAAGTTATTGACTTCAAAAAGTTATCATAGTAGATATAAAAAAACATGCTCCGTACGTCGATAACGTCTACAAATACAATTTAGTGTGTGGAGAAACTGAATGCTAAACGTCGGTCTAGTTATGGTTTAGTAACTCTGTATACGTACGTTATATATAAAACCATATGAGTGAATTATTCTAAGATATTAGTTTTATTAACAATTTGTATATACAATATATAAACAGCAATATTAATACACTACACATAATGCAGTTAACAAAGTGATTATAAACGATGGTACCCATAGTGTTAAATGATAAATACGTTTTATAAATATTGCACAGTATAATTATTTGTATAATAAAACGTATGCAGCGGCATTTGAAGCTAAGAGTCGTCAGTTTTTAATGTGTATTTCTACACTGCATACATTCCATAAATATGTGATTTTGGGGTCGTTCATCTTTTAAATACGTACCATGAAAAGTTTTATACATAATAAGGAAACGTTTCAGCGTGCCCTATATATGGTTTGTATTTGATGAAACAGTGAATATTAAGCCTATACACATCAACGGGACGCCTAAAACAGGGATATTGAATTGTAGTAATACATTCCTTAACTTAAAATGTTGATAGCTAGCATATGATTATGACTCTATTTATTCTTTTGTATGAATGCTGACAATTGGTACATATATTGATGATATGACCAATATGTACGTCTCATAATTGACAATATAGTTATTTTTAACGAATCCTTCTAAAATGTTAAAATGGTAGACGAAAAAGTATGTTCGATTATTTTTTTTTAAGTTTATTATAAACTATATGAAAGTAAGTTGCATATTAAAACTACACTTGTGCGAATACGTTTTACTGCATTAAAACTTGATAACATAGAACAAAAAAGTCAGTTCTTAAACCCAGTGTTTCGAGTAATAATAGTGGACAACTGTGAACATACTACGATACAACTTATTAATGATGTTATGTAAATTATTACCTACATACTCTTATGAACCAAATTGTTTCAACAAACATATATAAACTTATTTTATTGTTTAATTGTCTAAATCTACAGTGGTGCAGTGGAGCCAGTAAAACGATTGTTTGCAGACACAAAAAAGAAAGGACACGGTGTCCATGTCAATAACTGAAGCTAAACATATGTACATTCAACTCGTTTCCTTTTTTAGTCTCAATGTGAATATTGAACACTTGTCCTGTTTGGGTCTCAACGCTCCCAGTACAAATGCGTGGAACTACTTCCATTCTACTAGCATTGGTCAGACGAATTCAAAACTGATCTTCTCTCCTTAGATGGTGTTGAATACACATCTGAAAGCTCACAGTTTCGAGGCATTTTTCGCCATTTAGTAGGTGGATGAGGTGCATCATTGGTTGGGCAGTGCTTGATAGGATCGATCGTCTCATCGATGGTGAGTCTGCCCTGCAGTGTATGTGATTCGATTTCTCAAACGAATATGGTAATACTCTCCAGTCATGCGCAACTTTTATAGCGATGCATAGCAAACGCACGAGAACATATTAAGGGAACTAGTATTATTTTATGTTTTCAGAAGAATATAAATGGAAATTTAAAAGGCAAAACGTTTTACTATGTAACAAATCCAATGATATAAAACTATTTTGTTTTTACCGAGTTATGAGATACGCCTCCGAGATTATCGGGCATTGAGTAGGGCTTTTCGTCGTGCGTTCGTAAAGTTACAGCTCCTCCCTCAAACATAGAACTTTGCTCAAGTGCCGCGTTTGCATGGGCATGCTGTGGATTCTCTTCGTACCGTGCACTAGTCTGTGGTTTCTTTCTTCCGCACCTTAACAATGTTTAATACATTTCAAAAGTGTTCATCCGAATTTAAAGTAAATAAACGTTCGCCTAAACATTAAAGTTAAATAGAGTTTCTTTGAGCTATTACATGAACTCGTTTATCATAAAAGAGAAGAGTAATAAAATGATTATAAACACAATAAATTCGCGCTGACTATATGGATAATGAGCTTTTTTGCATTTGGATTGTACAATTCCCATTGTACACCGTTATAAACCCGTGATTGAGCCCAAATAGTAACACATAGGTTATATGGTTAACTTTTTAGTATTGACTAATTCATATATGTAACATACAACAAATTCGTTGATGTTCGTTTACAACCATTAAAATCATAGTTGAATTTGTTTTGTTAACACGTGAAGACATATAAGTTAAACGGTTACACGATAACATTTTACTTTACTATTAACTTACTTTATGAAAACGATAACGATGACGACGACAATAATGACAATTGCTATAGTTCCACCAACTCCAGCTCCAATGTACATGATTTTGGAGGAGGAATATGTGTCAGTGTTGCTCGTAAAGTCTCCAATGCCAGAAGTTGGAGAAGGGTCTTTTAAAACGCCAACTATGATATTAACAAATACAAACACAAATCGATATTGCTAGTTGTACGTTAGCTGAGATTTTGTCAATAAATACAATGTAATTTACTCATTATTTTGTATTTACTCTTAATTATGCGATTGCGTATGTTCAAACAAAATTTTAGACAATCTTACCATTTATTTGGAAAAATTTTGAAGAGTGCAAAGAAATGCAGTTCAATCTGCCGAATTCTGCATTGTTTGCAATCTGAGCGGTGTCGTTTGTGTTTGTTTTGTGCAATTTTGTGATGGATCTGAGAACATTTTATTGAAATACATTTTTACAAGACAAGTATACATTGAAATGCAATTTCAATAAAAGTGTTTTGTAACAATTTCACTCATTAGTTGTGTGTACAATAATACGTCAAGATATTCAATTAAATTGTAGTTTATGGATGGCATTTTTATCATTTTGCCAAGTCATTATCGATAAAATATATATCGGGAGTATATATAAAAGCATGTGCAAAGTTATATCAAACGTCGTAAGACTAAATAGTTCATAACATTATCTATAACATTTCATCAGCAAAATCCACCTACACTTTATTCCAAGCAGTGTAATAGAGATAGTTGCCGAGAAGTTGTATGTCCCGGAGACGCACTTCAGTATCTTTAAAGTACTGAACACAAGTGTTTGCCTCATATCCACAGCGGTATATTATGTTCGTTGTGCCACCATCGGCAACGTACAATGTACTTGCTGAAAACAGAATGTAATTTCATACAGATATTCTGAATGAAAACAATTCGCTTTACTTGATCTGTTTTACTAGAGAAACCTTTCTGTTTCAGATATTTACTCAAACACATGTTCGTTCAATAAATATGAACTTCATTTATGAAATGTATATGGTATGCCCATAACAGATATAATAAACAACGGATTAATTGTATTCTTTTCAAAATGGGTATGTGTTCTCAAAACGAATGCCAATTAAATGTGTCATCTTTATATTGTAACATGTATATTTTGTTGTTCACACAAACAACAATATGTTTATGCTATATATCATATAATATATCATATGCTAACACATATATTGCGTCTATGAAGCTATTGTTTGTCTAACATTTTAATGCATGTTTAAATAGAGACAGTGTATACTCTTGGTACCTTTTTATAATGATATTAAATACAATTTAGGCAACCTGTTTAGTCTTCTAGGAAGTAACTAATCGTATTTTGTATACAATATCATAGCAAAATATATTGTTCACATTACTTTATACCACTTTAACTAAAACACAAAAATATCAACGGAACACGAAAGGAAATAGTGAGGTACGTGTACGTTCGGTACCCCCAAAACGTTAATGTTTGTACTGTTTTCTGGATAAAACTAATAAGAGCAAAAAACATTACATACATTCACATACAAACCAATCATCCATAAAGAGTAAATAGAAAACGTAAATAGGATACCCGATATGTCAATGGCAATCCCGTTAGGCGATTCCAGTGATGTATACAGTGTTACAATATTGGTGCCGTCTGTGTTGGCGCGCATCAATACTGAAGTTCCATAGTCGGTCCAAAACAGAAATCTAATGATAGTAGTTAAATATATGAAGAATCATTTGCATACAAGACATATAAATTCATGGCTTTTTTCATAAAACATAGTTGCATGTCCAAAACAAGACATCACTTAACAAAATAACACTATCCGTCAAAACTGAATAACATGCACTCGCTTGATGCTAAGTAGTAAATTCATATGAATCAGTCTTCGCTTAGTCGAACTGATTGTTTAAAGATTTCTTTAATATATAAAGACGACACAATAGTGCTATCTTTATAGGTAAGAAAAGAAACAGCTGCATATAGTATCCATTATGGCACCGAACACATATGTAAACATGTACTATAACCAAAAAAACATGGACACAAATAGTGTAGCAGTTCAGTATAATGCATATACATCCAAGCTATACAATTTTTATTCTTCATGTACGGCTTCTTCATGACATGCATTCAAATCATCTCGTATCGATGTCAATTTGTGAAATATCGTCAGCAGCAAGATATATATCGGATACTAAGTACCGTTCATCGTGCTTCAGGGAGTTTTTTATGTTGCTCTTGTAAATATAATCGATGGAATAATAACAATGCAATAAAATCTAATAAATGTTGTACTGTATTGCTTTTTAATGTTTTATACGAAAATCGCTCTATGAGCTTACAATTTATTTACGCGGGTGTATTTTTCAAAATTTCTGGTTCTGTTTAAACTACCTAATTCTTCGTATAGACTGATCAAATGCGGTTACGCCATTCGAAATATGTTTATGTTTGTTATCGTGCTGTGTGTATTTTCTGGTATGTTATAGCTTATTAGTTACCTGCCTTACATACAAATTAGAGGATGTAAGTATGATTTATTCCTTGAAAATGTTAAAGGAGTTTTCTAATAGTATGTTTGATTAAGAAACTTCAAAATAAGGACTTATTCATACATCTGTTACTAATTTCTGTGTTTTTTCGATTCATTTGTGTAAGAGTTTACATACCCTTTAACAGGTTCAATGGCAATAGCCCTCGGTTTAACACCTTCCAAGATCACTTTTCTATGAATACCATTAGGCGACACAACTCCGATTCCGGTGAACTTCGTCGGCAATGTGTTTGATCCTTCAGCGGTGTAGAAAATGTCCCCTGTACTGTAGTCAAGTGCCAGGCGATGAGGTTCAGCGCTAGCTATGTGCAGAAACCGAAAAACAGTTCATTTAAAGAATAAGAAGAGAAGACGGTTTCATAAAAAGTAATGGTTGATGCTTTTGTTGCAACACAAACAGTTGCCGCTAAATAAAAACGACACTATTGTATATCAATAAAACTGTGTTTTCAAGGGAATTGTACACTAATGAAATCAATTAATGAATACCACAATAATAGTGATATAGAACCTCAAAAAGCTACACATCTGCTATAGTGACTGACATATTACCATTACAAAACTGACAAGTTGTGGTATTTAAATCACTGATAGAGTTGGCTAAATATAAGTTAATATATAATTGACAATTATTTGCACACGTTAGAACAATGCATTTTTATTATAAAATATAGTGAAAAGTCGGAGGACACTACGTTTCCGCAACTAGCAAACTGTAAGAAGAGTGCCATACATATATTTATTTTAAATTTGTTTTGACATTGCGATACCATTTAATCTTTTATACCTATTTGCCATTATAAACCGCATTAACATGTATTTCATGTTCTAATTTGATAACAATAATTCATGTGTTTTGGGTGTTCTTTTCGAATGTGAATGTTAAAAGCCACTTAACGTTTTCACAAGTTGAAAACAAGTACAATTCAAAGTGAAACATACATCTATACCATGCATTTGTATTCACTTAAATGGATCTGTTCACGCTTTTATGCATTAAAAATATTTCAACTTTCTGTTTCATATTTTCAAAACTGGGATAATGTTGTTTGCTGACATACCCTACACCGATCATTCATGAAAGGCCTATCAGATAAACAGTCGGGTCAAAACTGGTAAATACAATTAAATAATAAAAACGCTATTACAAAAGCAATAGCAATGCAAAGTTAAGTTCTATCAAACCAAAGACCAATACAGATATTATTATGTATTTATGTCATGAACTTACCAACATCAAATACCTCTGAATATCCCGTACCGTTGGCATTTGCAGAATGAATTTTTGTTGATGAGGTCTGTATCCATATTATTCTTTTCGTAATTGAGTTGTAAAGTACGCCAGTAGGGGAATCGATGTGCTTAATATCAAGGGCGTTTACAGCGTCATTTATTAGAGAAACTTGATATATTTCATCATTGTACCAATCCGAAACATACATAAAATTGTCCGACAGTGGTTCTGAAATAAAAAGGGCCGTTGGAACACGTGTTTAAACATTGGCATATCGATCTAATATAAAGTTATTAAAGGTGCAATATAATATGTGTTTACAGAAGTTTATGAATTCCGTTATTTGTCGAACTTCGGAAAATGATACTCTGCTATTTCACAAATCATAGCAGTTGTGCCATGTTTATCAAAAACACAAGTTCCATACATTCCCTAACTAATAAGCATATCATTCTAATTTTGATTGATGATTTACGTTAGCTCCTGAACGGGTATGTAAGCTCATCGACGGACAACATAAATTGACAAGTACCTGATGAACATGTTTCCTTGTTGTCATCAAGTACGTAACCAAAACGGCACTGACATATTCTCTCTCGACCAAGTGGAATACAGATGTGCTGACAGAATCCATTATCAGCATCGCAGGCACCTTTTGGAAACAAAATGTGAATTGATATTTCTAAGTTTTTTGACCGCCTCATATATGTGTTTTTTATAAATATTTTAGGCATTAAGTCAAAAAGTACTATAACTTCATTCAATGGAGACGATTGAATAAACATACGACCAACATATGATGGATTGTAAAATTTTACAATTGTTGAAAAATGCAAAGGAATAGAAGCACATATCATTAACATATGCATTTACCTTTCTCTTTTGGCTGTTCGGTGATATCAAAAACACCTATATCAGTAACAGCTACGAGGGTAGTCAGAGTGTAAGAGTTGCTTGATGTCTCCATCAGAGACACGACATCCAGGTTGACGCCTGAGTCTGCCACAAGGAGGTGATTCTGGAAATTAAAACTTTTTAGACATAGTATTATGGTCTTTCATTGAAGACCCAACATCGTCGATATTTAGTTTTCATACAACATGACTATAGCCGTATGAATAAGTAAACATAACAATGTGCAAATAGTTTTATATTATAATTAACTATCTCTACGCATTTGAAATTTGTTGCATTTGTTTTTAATCATGATTACTTAATGCATTTATTTCACCAGTTACATGTATCGCTCTTACAAAAAGCACGTATATTACGATATTGTGGGCATTACTGCGCTGGTAAGCTGCCACAAGAACACTTAAAATAACCTTGTATGAATGAAGTTTTAGAGGCAAAATCGACTTTGAAGCTCCGCCATCTATTGTTGTCAGTTGTGTCCCATCTAACTTAACTGATCTTAAATCTTGTCCGTCAATAAAATACACTCTGTAAATATAATAACAAACATTTTTATAAGTATGATAAATTGTGAGACAAATTATCAATTTAAACTAAATGAATCTAACAACTTATTTGTGAATGATCTCTTATTATGTTTATGGCAGATTACATAAACGACACAAAAATAACAATGTATTGCCGTAAAAAGGATGTTTTAGCAAAAAATGTCATTGAATACGCATCTATTAGAATTAACATTAAATAGGTACAGAATCATATATCATATACAAACAGTTCGGTTGTTGCATCAACAGTAAGGTCTCGAGGTTCGAACAAGAACTTCCAGTCTACAATAGTCTGAATATAGGTCCCTTGCATATGGGCCATCTTGATCTGATAGCTTCCTGATCTTCCTTGTATCCATATCATTTTACTAAAACAGGTACCAACTGCCGTAATGATCGAAAACTTACATTTTAAGCATTCATGTTTTATGTAAATTTGGAAACGTAAGTGATAAAAATGTCGTGACTAGATAATATAGTTCGTTTTTTTTGTTAATTGTGTCGACATATGTTATTGTCGTTTCCTTGTTATTCCATCAATCAAGCGGATACTATTTTTAAGTATTTGTACGCATGCATTTATTCGTTTCTTACCTTTGCCACGGAATAACGTTCAGTGCCTTCGGATTATTCAATCCGCTTGAAATGAGCGTATGCATGTTCGTTGTTGTTTGAGATAAAACTTTTATTTTCCCTGTTCCAGGTTTTCCTTGGCACCAGTAAACATCTTTGCTTCCCCAATCTACTGCTAGACCTAATTGATATTATTAACTGTTTATTTACAGTTTTAAACAGTAAGCAAAGTAACTCTTAAAGAAATAAAAAACAAAAATAAAGTACTTAAAGTAATTGTGTCGATGAACTAAAAATAACGCGGTCGGTTAAATGTTCAAGGTAGCGCGTTGATTCATTAATAAATATGTAGGATTTAGCATTTTCATTACAAATAAGATTCCAGATGGTGACGGGACACACAATGTACAGCTGCAACTCAACGCAATTTCGAACGTATACACAAATGCAAGTTCATTTAGGTGGTATTGAAATTAATGTATTGTAACACAAGTTCCTGCTTTTATTGCCATAATTGGTTCTCAAATGAATAGCTTTTACAATTTGTGAAGGTATTTACAAACATTGCCATGTACGCCTGAATAGTCGTTGACAGGCTTAACACATTTAGCAGCAAATGCACACAAAGTATCATTTGCAATAAGGCCATTCTAGAGACCAGATGGTTACTTGTTACCTGCTGAGACATGAAAATTGGTTCATTTCCATGTTCGTTTCCCTTTTTAACATTCAGCGGCGACATGTATGGTGATATATACATATTGTGAAATAATTAAGTATTCTAAAACCGAATAATGTTGATGTGTTCAATTAATGAATCAAACGGTTTACTCAAGTACGGCGTAAGGCGCATATGGCCGCCCGACACTTACAACAAACTATTTCACACACTATATAAATTACAAAAGACCACACTTTCAAATGTCAAATCAAATATATTCAACACATTGCTTAAAATTAATTACAATTTACACGACATACGACGGCGAGTGTGGGTAACTAATGATAAAGTTTGCTTGATTGTAAGTTAGATGTGCTGCCGTTTTTAACCTTACTTCAGTCATAGCTCCCTGGAATAGGTAATTAACCTTTATTAAGGGCAAATGCTTACGACATTAACTGCACTAATTTAATCAGAGATAGGGACAGAGTGATCGTTAAAACATACCATATCAAGTAAAAAAATATATGTGTATTTAAGAACATATGCACCGCATGTATTAACATACTTTACTGAAGTGCCAAATTAAAATTATGAAAAATGTCAGGGTCTGTTTTAACAAACAATACCTGTCACGTTTTCCGTTGCTGATGCAATACGTTGCTTCGTGTGGACGTCATCTAATGCCACTTTATAGATATCACTGCCATCCGCAAATATAATCGTTTGATCGTGTGAATCTATATATATATATATATATATATATATATATATATAATATATTATATATATTATATAGATATATTATATAGATATATATATATATATATATATATAAGGTATAACTGTGTTTATATATTATAAATTTAAGTCAGAATTGCCACCAATTATTACCATGTGTTCAGACCTCAAAATTTATCACTTCAGTTATTAAACAATGGCACTCGACGTTATGAAGCCGATAAGTCACATACCGACTGTAAGCCAATTTAGATTCGACCCAAGATTCGGGAAACATGTCTTGTTAGTCGCTATGTATTTCAATTCGTCATGGATCCCTGTTATATCAGCAGCACATACTGTGGTAGCTGTAGCCCAGACCAGGGCACGGTGAAGAAGACCTGTAGTCTCTGCAAAACCACAAAAGATATAGGCATGCACTATTTGTAGTATATGTATCTTACCACCTTCTTAACTACGAAACAGGAACAAATTCAAAACAAAATGTAAATAAATTGACGTTGCACGACAAAAACGACCCGTTTTACACGAAATGTAACGCGCAATTGTATTTTTTTTTGCAATTTCTGAACTTGTCAAAGACGTTTTGTGCACTAGTTTACAATTACATGTTGTAAAATGAAATTTACCCTAATCAACAATGTAATTTACTTTAATCTTAATAACATTTACCTGAATTAATTTACCAATTCGCGAGCAAATATTTATGCGAAATTAGTACATATACAAGTAAGCAGTTGTTTGTAATAAGTGAATATTTGAGGTCCGAATAAGGTTTATTTGCCGAGCGCTTAAATGACACCGTTTTGATTTTCTTATTTTGTTTACAAACTAATGTTTTGAAAACATTTAAAAACTAACGGTCCGTGAATATAACCGTATTTTCGTTTTTCCGACAAATGAGAACGTTTACCAATACATGCATGTTTTCTATAAACAAAGTCCAATTATTCACATTTAAAATGAATGGTCCAAGGTCCCCAGCACACCTTTTGTTTACTGTACTTGATTGCATGATATTAATACTTTTGAAAATGTTTGATACTTAAGCGAAGACTATTTGCTTTTTTGTCATTATTTAAAACAAAAATGTACAATAATAATATGTTGAAGTATATCAACATTTTATTTTGTTACGAGTTTGTTTTTTTCTATTCCATTGTGAACATCTGCAGACGATTTTTTTCGTCATGAGAAATCTATTAAAATCATGTGCATTTCGTAAGTGACAGGAAATATATGCGATAAACACAATAACGGAAATATAAGTTGAGAAACATTTGCCTTCATATGTTTCATAACTAGTTAGAAAACGCTGATAATAAATCGTTTTACGGGAAAAATATGTTACATTATGATTTATCATTTATTGCTACCGCGTTGTTAATTAAACATTAAAGTGAGAGATTCGTCTCATGCGTTTGGTGTCTGAACAAATGACCAACATACGAAAATAGGGAAAATGTATATTATATAAATAAAAGGCGGTACGACGATTATAACTGGGAAATATATTGCGCTATGTCTCATAAAATGCTGCTTTATAATAATTGTATTTCGTTTAGAAATAACAAAATCAAACATTTTGCGGCTAACAAAAGTTTCCCAATGTTTAACTTTTAACGTCGCCTTACATAATATAATGTTAAAGTTGTATTCGAACTGTCAATATTGAAACTGATCAATTCCATCTCGCAATGAATTCGTCAAATACTTGCAGGAACATATGTGTAAGAAAATATTAATGAGAAATAAATGCATTAATTAATCGTTAAAGAAATTTCTCAACAAAAAAATCATTTCTGCGTAAACATTCGAACCAAAAGAAGCAATTCCAAACTTTTAACACTTTACTAAAAGAAAGAGCATATGGAATACGAAAAGCGAAACACGCAAACAAGGGCGCTTTCGCTTGCGTGATCATTAAAGGTGCATTCATTAATTGAAAATTGTAATATTATTTTCTTGTATAAAAATCAAGTTCGTTTGCTCATTAATTCAAACGTTGAAAGAGTCTGTGCAACACAACCAACGCTTTATTCAATGAAATTAATTCAATTGTATCCACATCATCGTCAACTCCTGATGCGCTTGAACTAGTGGACAATAATGTAGCGTTCTGCTTCCGCTGTTTGAATGCCATTGTCTTGCATGGAATTTCTAATAATTTCATAATTGTTTTAAGCACGTTTTCTCTATCCTATAAAGAAGCACCAAACATAATACTGCGGATAAGAATTATGAAAGATCCCATTGCGTTAATCCATTGCTCGAGGCATTGAAACATTTTCTCTGATATTTATAACAAGATAGAGTGATAAAAACAGGATCAGTGTAGCACACTATGTTTGCATCTTGTTGTAAATCACAATTTGGATTCAATACATGTGTGGACACCTGCTACGAGAGCCTACAGCCCGCAAGATGCTCGAAGTGCAGGCACCCGAACGGAATATAATATGCTGTGAAAGAGCTTCATGTCGCAATTCATGCCTTCAGGGAAATTGTTGACAGTATCAATCGAATGTATATGTTTAGCAAAAGTGTGGAACTTTTTTTCATTTGTTAAACAGGTGTGAATACAATGTAGTCAGTAATTGGATTTTTTTTTCAAAGAGAACATCTACCATGAACAAAAATATGTTAATGCACTAAGATCATTGAAATATATGTTATACATTAAATCACATACACAGAATTGGAATAAAACAGACAGATACATGTGTGTCATAAAGGCACATTCTTGTAGATCTATTTACTCTTCGATTAGACTAGCTAACAGGAGCTGTCCCAAGAGCCAACGAGTGTTTGTCTTTCATATTGTCAGTGACCTGTGAATACATATTAGAGGCTCAATATTTATAATATTTACCTAGTTTTATGCACATTCAAACCTGAACATATACATTACTACAAAAATGAATTACGCTAGATTTCAATCGTTATCCAATTTTAACATTTCACTTTTAAGAACTTTGCAATTTGTTAACGTTACCTTGACCAGACAGGCCTAATTGCAATTTCCAGCTATGTCTGCATGTACGGAACTGTCGCATTACATAAAAGCAAAATACCTTCATCGAACCCAAAGTTATTGAAAGAATTTGGTTTTCTTTTTTAGTATCAGTAAACTTCACAATGACCTATACCCGACTTATCTAAAATGCAATAACATAGTACACATACACTTTCAATTTAATGATTCCACACTTAACTAGAGTTATTTAAAATAAATATTTTATCTATTTAATAGAGACCTTGACCCAATTTTCCTTACATGCTGAATTATAGGTAAGCTTGCCATATTCAACGTTATTGAGCTTGTTTTGAGCAAACTGAAGTTAGTGATAAACAAACACTTTAATTTTAACCTCAATTTTAGAAGTAAACACTGGACATTACTCTGCTTTGTGCAGATGAGAGTTGCTGCCCATGAATATTGAATTGAATGTCTACTGTAGATACAATGCAAAAAAGATTGCAAAAGATGAACATGTATTATATATGCACATAGAGGGGTATAATTCTGCTTAATTGCAGGTCAGCGTTATAAACGTTGATCATAGATGGATATGATAAAGATCCACCGACATATTTAACCTGTGTGGGGAATTGCGTCATCGCCTACACGTGTTCTCGCGTATTCTACTGCAACATTTATTGTCATAGACAATTTCTTTTAAAGTAAGTTACACGTTTAAAAAAAGCACGTGTATGGCTATTAAGCAAAACATTTAATGCAATGCTGAGTTAAACTATTCTTTAAGACAATAGAAACATGTTCAATAAACACGAATGATCAATACCTTGCGGTTTCATAAAAAAAAGCCTCAAAAGCGTAGAGCCTAATAAAATAACGAGTATTATATTCTAATAAAAACGTTGTCCATATTTCTGGAATATGAAAATTTATTGCAAATGGTTTTAAAGGTATATATATTGTCAATTATTTCATATTTTCACTATCTCGTTCATATTGACCGTTACGTGTTATATTATTACCAAGAACCATTGACTTGTGTTCTAAAATAAGGGAATAGTATAATAGTTGTTCCGAAAACGTTTTCGTTATTCTGTCACCTTAAATAATTTGCGGTTTATTATTAACAATATTAACCGATCAACCGCAGCCTATTGAATCAACCAACAATAATTTTTATATCCCCGATGCGAAGTCAAGGAGGGAATACTGAAATCACAATAGACCTATGTCCGTCTATGTGTCTATATGTCTTCCACTCTATCTGTCTGTTATATTTACTTTACGGTCTGGAAAATAATTTTGCAAATGTGCATGGTCTCTGACAACTATTATTGTATAATTCGTCCATACACACTTGTTCACAAGTTTCCTTTTTATGTATTGGTTTTTATTTAGGTTGGCAAGTTAGCATATGCAATTACTTACAATAAATAAACACTCAGCTCTATAAGCCATAGCCTTCATAGCAACAATTATGATAGGCACAGGGAGATCCTTCATACATTATACTGACTTTATGACCAATACAGTATGCACTCAAAAAGCGTTTAAATTGAGATTGCTTTGTAACACATGTCATAAACGTAAATACAATTATTTGGAAAAAAAACACACAAATACTTATATGCTGCTGCACCAGAATAACGTTGATTGTAATGACGTTTACTACCAAAATGTTTTTTTTTGCAACAAAGAATTAACAAAGAAAACCTGTTGATTCTTCAAAGCATGGCTAATTCGTATTTTACCGTTGTATCAAATCAAGAACGGTAAACGGGACCAAACACATAGTTTGAATGTTCAAATACTGATTTTTGTAATATTAAAATTAAAACGAAATATTAATATGGACATATGTTTCCTGTTTGTTTTTATAATGAAAAAACAACAACAAAAAACGATATAAAAATCAGTTTGGTTTTCGTTTTATGTTTTTGTTTCGCGTATTAGACATTAAATCGAAATATGAATTTATATACGAACGATAAACAAATATATAAGGACACAATACCTGAACATGTGCGTCCATCGGCATTCAACGTAAACCCCTCACGACACAAACATTCGGGTCCTGTCGTTTCGCTCACACAAATACTCTCACATGGAATGTTTGAACAGTAATCTGTATATAAATTGGCATATGATAACATAGTTAAAATATAGTTTACATGTTACACATCTAAAACGTCGCAATTTAACAAAAAACAGATATATGTATATATATATTTATATATATATAATATATATAGGCTGCATTAAGTTCTTCCTGTAAGTATAATAATAAAAATGGTTAAAAGAGGCCATCGTTTGAAAATAAATAATGTATTTTCTTCATAATTCACATAGAATGATGCTTGCGATTAAAGTATTGGTAAACCTGTTATTGTAGGTTGTGGTGCAAATAAAGTCACACATGTAATTCCCGAATATTTTGATTCGATAGACTTGGCGTGGCTTACGCCAGTATCCTTGTTAAAAAGGTGCACTTTTCCACCTGTGCTTGACGACAATTCTAGTGCATACACAACGTCCTGAAACATTGTTCAGTTCAGAACAAACACGTCTATTTTGTATACTGCAAATGTTTCTAAATGAGAATTGAACGCAAAACCAACAATGCAAATTCACATTAATGGATCTTGCTGTATAATATTAATTTTATCTTGTGCAGTATCCATAGTATTGATAGTCCTTGTAGCTCAACTATATTTTCAATCAAGAAAATAATATGGGTTATAAAATATTACTTATACCTACGCGTAATACTGCTATATCAAAAAATGCATTGTCCTGCAAGTATTCTTTTCTGATAGTCGAGCGTTCTTTTCCATCTAAATTTGATCGCTCCACGGTATCGCGCAAATTATCAACCCAGTACAGCTTCGATGATGCAATGTCGACATCAAGGGCTATCGGTTGAGCTATAAATAAAATAATATAAAAACTTCATTTAAAGAAGATTTACTTAAGAAATACATCAGATGAAATTACATAATATGCAATTCATGTAATACATTTCTTATTTTCAACAACGTCTTCTAACATAATACAATTTACAACAAATATATCATATTTCATCTTCAGCAATACGAACAAAACATAACTAATCATATATGCATGCACAATAATAATGAAATATATCAAAATTTTAAAGAACCACACTCCTTAACACACACGCACGCACGCAAGTACTCGACAGGTTCGAATTTATGACCATATACTTTTAGTTTTGATTTTAAAGAGATAAAAAGAATTTGAAAAAAACAACAACAATAAACAATCATAACAAATGACAAACATAAAACTACAATTACCATTTTTGCCGGGAGATATTATGGTTTTACGACCATTTCCGGTGAGACTGGAACGCTCAATCTTCGCATATGATCCGACATCGCTCCAAAACATATATCTTGAGGGTAAAGATACGCTTATGTGTTTGAAACAAAACTCGAAGCGTACATGAACATTATATATATATGGTCTATAAGAAAATATTATTTCTATAGTTGAATTATTGAAAGTGATTGGAAATACATAACATGCATACTAACCTGTCCTAGTGTAGTTATCATACAAATTCTTTAGAAATGAAAACTATATAGTATCGAACATTACATATGCGTTTAGATCATGCAACGACGGAAAGTCATAAATGAAACCAACTTGTGAATCGGATCTACAGCAATCCCAGTAGGCCTCTCGATGTTATCATAAACCAGGATTCGATAATGTCCATTAGTTTGCAAAGACTGCACTGCGACCCATCTGAATATTGGATCTGTCCAGTAAAGGTTGTTTGAAATCCAATCCAAAGCTATCGTCACGTATCCTCTAGAAAGTCCGGAATGCAGAGACTTTAATGGTAAATTCTGAAGACCGGTCTCGGGATCAAAATTAAGCATTTCAAGAGACGCCGTGTACTCGTTATAAATATACAGCTGTTTTCGAGCGTAATCAACATCGATGGACATTGGTTTTGTATTTAAAAACATAGACTGTCTACGTGTTGTATTGATGGTTGTGTTGCCCTCCACTACCTCGATCGGTAATGCAAGAAAGTTTTCATATACATCACCAGTCACAATGGATCCAAGAACTAGATACCCAGTCGACAAGGCATCTGCAAAATAAGTTCCAAATAACAATATAACAATGCAATCATCGAGTATTCAACGAATTGTATGACGCTATTACGGTACAAAGTATCATTTTGGTGTCATCAAGACATATTTATGTGCGTCTCTCATGCAAAATTATAGTAATTGTAATTTAGCTGTACATCTGAACTCTCTGCACGAAGTGATTAATTTTGTGTTGATATCATGAAATCACATATTTATATATTACTTTTAGATTGTTCTACTGCTCCTCCGTCCGAATGTTAATCAATTATCATTCGAGAAAAGCTAATGTTAACAGTGACCAGTTCGTAAATGACATAGTAATTGTTATTTGTCGTGTTAATTAAGATATGGTAATTGAATGTGTGTGTATATGTGTGTGTATGTATGTGTGTGTATGCGTTCATTCGTGCGAGTGTGTGCATATGAGAAAATGTAATAGACAATAGATTAATATTCTTAAATACTTTCTGTAAATAAATAATTGTTCATTGAGACTATTTTAATATTGAACGAGAAATTAATAATATAAGAGAAGTCATGTAATAGACTTGCTTTTTATGACACTTCTATTACACCGTCAATGTCTTACTAAAGTATTTATTCAATGCATTAAGTCAGCTATTTTATACCCATTGTGAGTATATAATATTATATATATATTCTTATCGACACATATATCCATGTTCGCATGATAATGCAAGAATGCATTATTCATACCATAGTTGTTTGAAGGCCTCATTGAAAATAAGATTGCCATTGTTAAACTGTTTGCATGACTTTGTATCAATGTGTTGTCTTAATGAGTTACTTTCGGGAAATAAAGAGATTATTATTATTATTATTATTATTATTATTATTATTATTATTATAGCAATGCATTTGATCGAATACGGTATAATGCATTTTCTAAATTTAAATAACGTTTTAGAAAAATGCAATGACTGCGTATAAATATGCAGTCATACATTCGTTATATTGCTCGGTATTAGACATGCGATACATTAAGATATATAATAATATGTAATAATTAAAAACGTTCGTCTTTTTTCGAATAATATTTTAGTGTTTTTAGAAAAGTTCATTTGATTTGTAATAGCATGCCGTTTTGTAGCATCACATTTGTATGCGTGAACATTTGCTAATCTATCAATCATCATAAACTGATGATATATGCACACAGGTCCATTATTATTTAGGGTTTTGATGAATCACACACGTACATATATTTATTAAAATATTTAATTTTGCAACATTTTCTTTATTTACTCGTGTTATAGGGGTATTCCACTACGACCCGATTCCCCACGATTTGTCCCGATTTCCAATTTTTTGAGGTCGGGGACATTCGTAGCTCAATCGGCGACGGTCTTAACTTATTCCTAGCTAGTGGTGGTCCGGTCGTAAGTGATTCCTGCAACTCTTGAGCTCTCGAAAAATCGTGGCCAGATTTTAAACGTGTTTAAAATTTGGCAAAGACCTCCAAGACTGAATTAAATCGCAGTTGACTCGTAACAGCGTCGTAGTGCGTTCTTGGGCGTCGTAATGGAATCGTTGGTAATTCGTAACTCAATCGGGAAATCGGTGATCACGTGATCGGTCTTCGAATCAGCTACGACTTTGTCAAGACTCTCACGAGTTCACCCCGAGTGAGTTGCGAGCCCGCTAAGATTCTCGCGATTTAGTTACGATTGTGTAAAGAATGATTAAGAAAAAATATTTTTCTATCATGGTTTGTTGTCGAATAACCCACAGTAAGGAGTATAGATGCATAGGAATTAAATCACGAGTGCGGAGCACGAGTGATTTGATAACACGCATCTATTTTCCTTACTGTGGGTTATTCGACAACAAACCATCATAGAAAAAAAGTATTTCGATTCTAACACGATTCTAATTGATTTGGTTCAAGCTTTTGGACGTGAACTATATTTTTCAATACTCCGCCCTTCTTAGTACAAAGTTCACTATTTAGTGACGTCATTGAATTGTACAAACATATGACGTCGTTTTCATTCATAAATATTTTGCAAATGACATCACTTTTATTGAGAACAACAATCGTAGAAACTAAATGACGTCACGTTTATTAATGCTTCTGAAAAGCTGACATGCTATAAATGTTTTCTTAATTACGCTTCTTAACAAATAACATTCTTTGCAGGAGTGGTTATGCGACTTATCACCAAATATACCATTTTTTGTTTCATTACATTTATATACATGCTAAATTTATTACATTTCTTTTAGAACGGGATTTAGCACGTGCATTTTAGTTCAATATTTTCTTTATTTATTTGGAACTATTTTCGAAACATTAAGCTCCGCCCATAATCTAATGCAGAATAACCCACATTTGATTTCCTACTTTGTCTATAAAAAACAAGTCGCATGCCGTGTTAGAATCAATATCAATAGATATTGGCGCCTAATTCATGAGTGCGTTCGGTGAGGTCCTAGCTTAGTCGTGACCGATCTGCATCGTTCGTAGTACAGTCGCAGTAGATTCTTACACATCGTAGTGAAGTCGCGACCCTATTCGCAATACTTCAACCGAACCCCATGATTCGTCGTAACTCAATCGTACCAGTGTCGTAACTGAATTGTAGACTGTCACGAATCTTCCCGATTCAATAAATGTGATAAATCGTAGCGAATCGTGGGCTTGTTTTCGTAGTGGAATAAGGTCATTAACATTACACTCATGACTGTTTTAATTACGCGCTTTAAGCGTGAATGCTTTAAATATTTTCATTTTTTAATAAGACCATGGTTTTCACACGACAGTACAAAGGTGTTTTAGCCGGACCTTCTTAAAGCGGCAGAATACTCTCAGTCCTCGCAGAAAGCGCATTTTTGACGATGCTGTTTCAGCATCGTCTAAGGTATGATACCATCAAAAAAATCTTCACAACCTGGCGACCTATGTAAAAGACCGAGCCAGTCCGATTGAGATAATGCTCGGGTCGTAGAAATACCGAAATCCCCGTAATTACCAAAATCCCCAGAAATCCCCAGATATCCACCGAAACCCCCAGAAATCCCCCTAAATATTAATTACTTCTCAAAATACTGCAGATATTAATATAGAATATTGCAAAATACACTAAAATCACTGATGAAACATTGTTTTTATCCAAGTTTGATCGTGAAAACTAAAATATAAACATTATAATTGGGTTTCCCAGTATGAATTCATAGTGCATATTTGCACAAGCACGATCATGTACCGAAATCCCCTCTGTAAAGACCTTCAAGTGTCAAAAATTCATCTGGGGCTTTTTTTATATTATAAAGCAGCGGTACAGTAAAAAACTTAACAACAATATCCCACTTCTGTTGAAAAATATATTCTACATTCGCCTTGCAGAGTTGTCGTTCGTGTTTCAACATTCAACAATGGCCGCCCCATGAGAGTCTCGTGTCAAAACTTTCTTACAGCATAAATTGGCTTGTTTCGCTATTTAGAAACTGTCATTTAGGATATATGAATTATTTATTCACTAAATCTCCGCTTATGACAACAATAGATGGAATTCGAAGGATATATACTCGATGTGAATGAAGGACTTTCTAGATCGTAACAGCTTGACACGGCAAAACTGGCTTACTGGTATTTTTAGTTTTCAATTTAATTCACATTTTGCTTTATAAATTGTATTCGAGCATTTTGCGACTTATTGAATGACTATGATACCCGATATTAACATTTCATCGAGGATTTGCAGATCACCAACCTGTCCTGAAATTCAACATTGATTTCAAACTCTTTACTGGTTTGTACTCTTTCTTCTATGTTAGTACTTTTTATCATTTTAAAGTTAAATGAACAGTGTCACAGTAAAAGAGACATTTAGACGATTGTGGACAGTTTGGATCTAGATCAGCCTGCAGTCGCTTGAAAGCTGTTTGCTTAAAAGCGGTTTTCTGACAATAACAAATAATTTAATTGGATACTGATTGGACTGCGCTTTTCCTGTGACCTGGCTCAAATAATAGATTGTCATTAATCAAATTATTTATTTCGAACATTAATCTTTTATTTTGTTCCTCAGGATCAATGACTCCAGCACTTACCTGTTGAGAATTGAATACTGCTAAAGGCGATGCTAGGGGGCGTGAGAGATGTTACACCTTCCATTATCGCTCGATTGTTACTGGTCGGCTCGGGTACTACGTACATGTGCCCCGGGTACTCTTAAGTTTACTTACATGTATCCCGGGTACGGTAAATATACTAAAATGTACCCGGGAAATTTAACCCTAAATCAGTCGTTGTCGACAATTTTTTTTTTGTATTAATTATATATACACATTTATGTCAATTGTCTGTAAAATGGCCTCTATATTATCGGAACACATACTCAAAAAGCATGTTGATGCAGTGTTTTTTGAAGAGAAGTGTGTTTAAGATAATCGGTTGCACGTTTAACGACATCGAATTTTGATCGCAAATACAACTCGGTACAGTCTAATATGGACCGAGTACAATTACGTATATTGACCGTACATGGGGTACATGTAAGTATACTTAATGGTACCCGGGGTACATGTAAGTTTACTTAAGAGTACCCGGGGTACATGTAAGTAGTACCAGAGCCGACAATGACCAATCAAGCTCCATTGTCTCGTATGAACCGACTCAAAAAACCGAGTCGACAATATTTGACTTAATTTTTGGTTTGGTTGCTCTCGAGGGATCGAACAATTTCAGAATCTTCCTAAAAGCCCTACGGGTTTGATCCCCAGAAGCGACATTGAAAACCAGCCAACTTAGTTATCTTAAAGGCTGCTAAACCTGATATACAATGATAATGCGAATTTTCTCTCACATGATGTCCATCAGTTATATTATATAAAAACTCACAGCAGTAGCAAACAACTGGACAATAATTAATGAACGCATCTTTCATTTGTCTTTGACACTTTGATTTTGACATGGCTTAGATTTAAATATGTGACTTGACTTAACCAGCACTCTTGTAACAGAGCTAAAGTTCAAATGTACCATTGAAGATCACCTAAATCCAGATTTGCTATTATAGAAGTGTGGAAAGTTTTAAGGGTGTGACAAGTAAGCAAAAATTGGTCATTACCCAGAGGCCATAACTGATCAGTGACTGTTGTAAAACAAGAAAAATCAGTGGTAACAGTTTAACGGTAATGTAACCAATGTGTCAGACCAGGGCCTTGATTTTGAAATGTAGGACATGCATGGTCATTTCTTCATGAAATCAGGACAAAAAATTGTATTTTAAGTCCTTAATATAACTGGCTATAGTTCTCAGATTATTATAAGCTCAATCAGTATATTTATATCATTAATTATGCTTTGTGTATTGTAAACATATACACAATCATGCAGTTACATGATAGCAATAAATAATATCAAAGCTACCCATACTATAAAGGTCATTGGCAAAGCCTATGGTAAAAATGTGAACACATTGAGTGTAATCGCCCTCTCATGCCAGCAAAAACAACACGTTGACAGGTTGTCATTTTTGACAGTTCTTCTTTCACTTTCATTTTGTGATATCATACTATTAACAATTATGTGGCTGAGAAAAATATCGCTATTGCTTTTATTGCCCCCGGTAGGGTTGCCTATAGCAGTTGAACTGTCCGTCAGTCAGTCAGTGTGTCAGTCCGTCCGTCCGTCCGAAAACTTTAATGGCCATAACTTTTTCAATATTGAACATAGCAACTTGATATTTGGCATACATGAGCATCTCATGGAGCTGCACATTTTCAGTTGTGAAAGGTGAAGGTCATCCTTCAAGGTCAAATTTCAAATATAAAGCGTCTGTCCATCTTTCCGAAAACTTTAACATTGGCCATAACTGTTTCAATACTGAAGATAGCAACTTGATATTTGGCATGCATGTGCATCTCATGGAGCTTAACATTTTGAGTGGTGAAAGGTGAAGGTCAACGTCATTCTTCAAGGTCTAATGTCAAATATATGTCGTATTTTCGTCCGTCCGAAAACTTTAACATCGGCCATAACTTTTTCAATATTGAAGATAGCAACTTGATATTGTGCATGCATGTGTATCTCATGGAGCTGCACATTTTGAAAGGTTACAGGTTAAGGTCATCCTTCAAGGTCAAAGGTCAATTATATTGCATCTGTCCGTCCGTCCGAAAACTTTAACTTTCGCCATAATTTTTTTAGGCCTCTGAAGGTTGGCATATAGTTTTTGAACTGTCCGTCTGTCTTTTCATCAGTATGTCCGTCCGTCAGTCCTTCAGTCCGTCCGAAAACTTTAACATTGCCCATAATTTTTGCAATATTGAAGATAGAAACTTGATATTTGGCATGCATGTGTATCTCATGGAGCTGCATTTTTTGAGTGGTAAAATGTTAAGGTCAAGGTCATCCTTCAAGGTCAAAGGTCAAAGGTTAAATTGTGCAATATTGAAGATAGTAATTTGATATTTGGCATGCATGTGTATCTCATGAAGCTGCACATTTTGAGTGGTGAAAGGTCAAGGTCAAAGGTCAAATTTTGCAATATTGAAGATAGCAACTTGATATTTGGCATTCATGCATATCTCATGGAGCTGCACATTTTGGGTGGTGAAAGGTCAAGATCCTTCAAGGTCAAGGTCAAATTTTGCAATATTGAAGATAGCAACTCCATATTTGGCATGCATGCGTATCTCATGGAGCTGCACAAATTGATTGGTGAAAGGTCAAGGTCATCCTTCAAGGTCCAGGTCAAAAGTCAAATTTTGCAATATTGAAGATAGCAACTCCATATTCGGCATGCATGCGTATCTCATGGAGCTGCAAATTTTGAGTGGTGAAAGGTCAAGGTCATCCTTCAAGGTCAAAGGTAAAATATATGGCTTCAAAGCTGCGCAGCAGGGAGCATTGTGTTTCACAAACACAGCTCTTGTTTAATATATTTTCTGCACATTTCTTCGAAAAACTTATATCAATACACGATTTTCTTCGTTAATTCAAACATTCCTGACAGACTTGTGTACATATTTCGCTTACATTTTGACGCGCGTAGGTAGGACCGCATTACCGCTTCCGAAATGTGTATATATACTATTGCCTTCGAGGAACTTATCTGATGTTTGACGGAAAGGGCCGAAAATGTGCGATTGTGGATAAAGCTCCCCAAAGGTACTACTTTCCCGTTCCCCCAATTTTTTTTCCGTACCTAAAATTTTTTGTATTCAATTTTTTTTTGTACCCAATTTTTTTTCGTACCCATTTTTTTTGGATCCCCAAATTTTTTTTCGTACCCAAATTTTTTTCGGTCCCAATTTATTTGTTCCCAAATTTTTTTTTACGTACCAAAATTTGTTTTCGTACCCAAATTTTTTTTCGCAAACTTTTTATACCAAAATTTTTTCGTACCAACATACACAATTGTGGTGATTGTGGTGATGTAGATAAACTTAACTTGATGCTTTTATATCCATCCTCTCAAAAGCATCGTCACACCAGTACTGTCAGTACTTTGATTAAGTTTCAATATGCCATGCACCAACCATTGTATTGCGCTTAAATTGTATGCACATAAACCGCTGTGGCATAAAACAAATTTTAAATATTCAAAACTACTAATGAGGTAGTAGTAAGTACACGATTTTAGCAAATATATTAATAAAGAATATAAAACTTACGATATTTAAAAACATAAAGCAATGTAACGCATGTGAATTAGAGATATGTCTTTATATTTCCGATTGTGCACGTTTTATAACAGTTTAATAATGTTCAGTTACAAATCGTGGTCATGTGTGTTGTGTAGCAATGCATTATATATTACAGCTCTTTTGTTAGATAACGACAGTGTGTTAACGACATGCCAATTCAAACAAGCGTTTTTTTGTGGTTTAGCATTTGAGTACCAAATTACCCGCGTATATTGTACATGGCAAGTGATATGTTTGTAATTTCGAGAAAATGCTTCTACTCATTTAACAATACATTGGGATTAATTTAAATGCTCACAACCCAAATCAGAGTAAAACGATTTATTGAGAGCCACACACTATACCTGATTACCCTACAAAACCTTTATAATTGCTAAGGCTGCATCAATACCTTGGCATTTAATTCAACGTTACGATGTAAAAGAGCAAAATTAAATTACGTAAAATTATTGCCAGGTCAATAACAGTAGCAAACGTTGTAACAATCCATAACTTACAATTTTAATGATTTCACTCTAATGCTAGTGTAAACTTTCGGATGTAAGGTGGCTACAAGTACACATGCTAAAGTGAAACAGGAGGGTTTTAAAAGTCCTAGCTAGCGGTTGTTCCAAATGAGCAGATGACTGTTGAAGTGCTTACTTGTTTACAATCCACAGTGTGCCGAAGTCATTCAAACAGTTAATCGAGCACATACCTAGTATTATGCTTTTATGCATAGAACAGGTTCTTCGTGCAATATGTGTGCATTAAATCGCAATTATAAAAGAAATACGAAAGATGTATATTTTCGCTTAACATATACCACTATTGACAAACATTTAAAATAAACAAAAAAAATAATTCAAATAATTCACAGTATGGAAACAAAACTGGAAGGCTTCATTCTTTTATGAAAACAATAAGCTATGGACATAATACATCTCACGTTTTATACTTATGTCAAGTGTAATGAGCGCATTGAATTATATCGATATATGTAAACACAGAACATCAACTTGCAACAATGTTACACTATCATGTACTTTTCTGACGCATTTTTCAAACTTTCATTATCAACAACGTATGTCAAATAGCAATAAGTCACACACAAATTACTTAAACACCAAAACTGTCGGCATTATTGGCTTTTCCTATCTGCATCTGAGTCAATCCTTATATCAATAAAAACATGTAATGGGGTTTGATTCTCTAAAATTGGAAAAAATGATGTTTTATAACACAAATGACATTTTTTTTATAGTTATAAGTAATTTAAAAAGGTGAGAATTTCATAGTTCCTATTCAGTATAATAAGTTGCTGTCATAATTCTCATTAGTGCATTAATATTATTATAAAGTAGCGAAATAATGATAAGAAATAAGAATCATAAGTGTAATGAAATTTAAATCGCGCTAATATAACGTGCAACAAACGACGTTCGTTAATCTTACTTCTTAAATAAATTCATATATAAAGGCGAAATATATATTTTGTGTTTTATAAAAGTGTTCATTGAATCATCATAAATAATCAATCTATAAATTTGGGGTATCGCATTTGAACAATATAGTATTGCTTTAAATACAAACAGACACCATTTAGATATAATTTTGAATGTGGGAAAAATATCTGATTTATATTAAGTCATATGAAATCCGAACAAATGATACACTCAGTAATTAATTAGGCTTAATTTAAAGAAATGTGAATACCTTCCAAAGAATTATGAAAGTTAATATTTGCATTAATTATAGAATACACCCATGTTTATCTACTCCGAAGATGTCTGCACTAGTTAAAGGTTCAAAAAAAGTAAAGTCTCCGAAAGTATACTATTAGGTTATTTAAATACTACATATATTCCGAACTGCTTACTCATTAAACGTCACCAAATGACCTACTGAACTTAAATATACGGCTTGAGTCTACATTGTAAATCCTTCCTTTTTTGTTTCGCCATTCATTGTTTTGTTAATTAGTCAAAATAATTTCTTCAAGCTATCTTTTGTAGAAAAATGTATACGCGCGATTAAAAAAAACTGAACTTGGGTCGAATATTTGGCCTTTATTAACAGTTCAAAAATAGAACACTGAAACACCATTTAAAAATATTTAATTGGTACACACTAATTTGCTATTGTATTTTAACTGCCAAAATATTGTTGAATCATCGAAAACGTTAAATTAAGCGAAAAAGACTTGCCACAGAAAATATGCTTTTTAAACTTTCATTGTTAACTGTTCCGCACAAAAAAAGTAAAATCGCAAGTGTTTCTTTTAAATTTTCTTAAGTAACAGTGTTAATTTTTTTTTTCAATAATTGAAAACTGAATGCCTTCAACTGCAATTGATCAACACTCGACTTACCGTTGACCAGTTATTAAGGTTCATGTAGAGGCTTCATTTTGAAAAATGTGGGACCCCTAGCATTGAACTCAAATTTGACTAAAGGAAGAGTGCCACGTGGAAAATGTATACATATATGCTTTTAAGGATGTTTTTCCTTCAAACTGCTACCAATTTTGTACATCAACGTATCATAACATCCACAAAATCAATCAAAATACAAAGCGATTTTAACACTAAAATATACATTATTTTCAAAAATCTGAATCATGTTTATTCCACGTATTTCGGTGAAAATTATATAACTAGTGAATAATATCGACATTGACTTGAGGGCAAGTTACGCTTAAATAGTAAAAAAAGTTTACATATCTAGAAATATCAAAACTCTAACACGTGTCATTTCATCACCATGGGGGCAGCCATTTTTAAATTAATAAAATAGAAAGAAACATGCTAAAAACTCACTCATCGCCTAATTGACATTCCAAACGGTTGACGATGACAAATGCATTGGATTGTAATCTTTCCGTTGATGTTTGCAAACTGCACGATCAGACCTCATAAACACTCAAAAGAATAACTATGTAAGAAGCATTTCACCAATGTTTACAATCGTTGTCGAATCACACGACATATATTATTGCGCATAAAATAGTACGCTTACAGACTGATAGAAAGATCGATACGTAACTCTGTTCAATTCATCACGGTATACTATTCTATCGATAATATATAATAATACATCGCTTTAACAATCTTAAAGTAGACATAATTATTTTAAATGGAGTTTTTAATAACGAAAGTGAAAACAACGGAAGTTGGATGGATATTCTGTGAGATGCACTTCGGCTCCAGAAAAACAATACAAATAAACTAAAAAAGACGTGTGGGGGACAATTTTCAGCTGGAAAATGTTTGTAATAAGGTAAGTGATGATATCTCTACGTGGTCATTTCTATTATTTAGTGCGATCTCTTGCTGATTAATGTTAATAGTTGTTTTACTAGTTGCCACCCAACTGTCAAACTAAGTATGTGTTTTCTAAGGTATGTGTATACACATACCCGGTTTTCTCACCACTGCACGTGGTTTCGACCGATTTGTGTTGCACGTTTTTCTACGGATCACAGCGATGGCCACGCTTTCAAAATGGGGAGAAGGAATCGAAATATAAAATCAATCGTTTTGCCAATTTCTTTATATTCCTTTACAATTTTATATGTCGTCTGCAATCTATTTCGATTTGAGATGGTTTAAAATTTGCAATTTGGTTGAGAGGTAAATAACAAAATTGTTAAGCCTTTGAAATAGAATTGTGACTCTTATTATCCACCATACCTGGATTTTTAAAAAGTAGTTACGTTTAAGTTATTTTTAGAACTTTGTTTAGGATATTTATCCAAAAAGGCAGTTGAATAAAAACTCATTTGTTGTTTTATGACAATAATTTTCTGTGAAATGTTGCTAACTTGACCTTGTATATGTATATAGATTTGTATTTATTCAACTTAAGGTAGTGCATATCCTCCCTAACTTTAGATTGAGATTTTGTAAATTAGTGTAAAAATGTATTGGTTTTAAACCAAAATATGAATAAAGCACACAAATATTGACTGTCAAAAATGTGTTTATGTTATTCTATCCGTCTTTAGCTTTAAAATGATATATAGTTTGACCATATTGTACCACATTCAATGAAGAAAAAACAAAGCGAAGTTTTAATGAATTTTATCCCCCCCATGAACCTTAAGTATTCAGTTTTAAAAAACATGAACCAATGAAATGTACATAATATAAGTAACTGGTTTTTCTCAGTGTTTCGTATTAATTATTGTGGAAATTTGTTTATTAAATACGATGCTAATAAACATAAATAACAAGCGTTGGTAAGAGAACATTCTGGTTACATGACCATTAGCATATTTTTAATTATATTCTATATTTTGATTTATAGACGTTATTACCTATATTGATGAGTGTTTAACAAATACGTGTAGTTATCAAGGCTTAGAAAACATAAATTACCAGCCATTGACACAGGAGATACTCTATAATTATTGTAATTATTAAAGCTTTATTGTCCACTTATTTATATGTCTCTTCATTTATTACATTTAAATTTGAATAAAAATAACTTACGTATCAAAACGTCAACATTAAAACGCCTTACAATAACGAGATAAACGTGAATTATGACAATGACCTCTCGTACCTTTGTTGTTTTATGTAGTGAAGTTTCTGTGAGCTGTTCTTAAGTCCATGCAGCAATACCAACCAAAACATTATAGCGATATTTTAATGAATGCATTATTTTAACAACAAAGTACTTACCTGAAACAACGACTTCATAAAAAGCAAAGACAGTCACGATAATTCGAACAGTCCACATTGCGATAGACGTGTTGATCGCACGATCTACATACAGTCAACTGATTTGCGACAACTTCGCAATACAGTAGTTTTTATACTGCGCAGTTTAAATACATAGTATCATGGCTTGGTTTGCTTTTTTAATAGCTGTTGCAGCTGTAAATTTCTTCAACCCAGATTTGAACTGTGTCAAACTGTTTTAATGTAATTTTAATCTGCAGAAAAAAATAATGATTTGTAAAGTTTAAACCATATAGTTTCTTTAAACCCGAGAGCTGTTGATGATTGTTATTTAGATCGACACAAACATACTATGCTCCGTTTATATTAAATTATACCAAATCGCGTAAGAAAGTAATCATTATTTGATGCACTCTTAAACACGAAATACATGTAGGTGAAACTACGGTATTCATTAATTTATATCTTAAACAATGCACGGACTTTTTAATTCAACCAAATGCATACTACCAAAAGGGAATTTAATGTAAGTTAAATTTGCCTCTCAAAGAATACTTCAAATACTGAATTCGTTAAATTTACGCTTGAAACAAACAGTGCTATCCGTTTGTGTTTTATTTTGTGATACATTTAGTGCATGAAAGTTTTCCATTATCAGTGAACTGAGCTGCAGAATGAACATAAGAAAGTAAAAAAGAAAAAAAAACATTGCCCTTGGCTTTTATTAAATCGAACCCATATCAGATTGTTTAAAACGGTTTGTTCGTTCGGCAGGTGTTTAGTTTGCTCAAAGTGCATGCACAACCATATTTGCAAATGTTTATTGAAAATATATGTAGGGATTAGCATCAAATGCTTATTAACAAATTTAACTGCCCAAATTTGCGAACTGTATGAGTGCTTATGCTGTTGAATTTTAATTAAACGTATGATTTGTGTTTTTCATAGAATCAAATCAATAAACTTTTTAATGATCTAATATCAGTTTTCTTACCAAATCTTCTTAAATAACCAATATTATTTCAATGTCAAGGACCGAGTAAGATCAAAACAAGCGGTGCGTTCATAGTCCTTACATATAACACTCATGTAAGTAGCAAAGCTTTGAAGCAAGCGGTATTGATATTAAAGGCGTCATCTAGTCCTCTAGAGTTCACCTCGGATAGATAGACGTAATAACATACATGACAATCTGTATATGCCTACCGGTTCTTTGTGTTTCTGTAGGTTTCGGATGCATAAACACAGTAAAATAATTAAACATATTTATCGTAGTTATTATAAAACCGTTACATTGAACTGTTTCTGCTTAAAACAACAAAATGTTATTTACATTATCAAACTTTATATTGTTTTGCTGATTGATGGCCAAAACGATTATTCAACGTTCTATGCACAGTTGTGATAGGTTCGGTATACTGTTGCGGAAGCAACAATATAGACTTTATACGCGATGAGTGTTTTTTTAATTTACACAATAACTCATACATGAACGTTTAGAACAGCCGTATTATGCCTGAATCCTTCCTGATCAGTATCGAAGGGAGCCAGTCAATGTTACTTTTGTCATCACACCATGGAAGGTTCAAAACACAAGAACCAAATGCCCTGTGAATTCGTTTTAAAAGTTCATCCTCAAAACAAATTATTGGTAAAATATCGTCAGTCGTATTATTCTAGTTGAGCGACCATTACTTTTTAACACGTGCAGTCTCTATAACGTTTGGACATTTCTGCTTATGTGCATTAATCTATATTGTAACATTTTACAAGTAAGACATGTGAATTAATTACGCTAAGCGATATACAATTTATATACAGCAAACTTTTCAAATATTTTTCCAATCAAATACAACATTATCTTTACATACACGCTTCAACAGATGTGATACTTTGGTTCCGTGAATACATCAACACGTGTTGTTACTTGCTGCCTATTGTTTGATTACTTGTTCATTGTTAGCACATGGTTTCAAGCAGGAAGTAGCTAAAATAGACAATTGCCCTTCCTTGAAAAATACTTGACCAAATTCGACAGGAAATAGAAGATTTTTCTTTAACAAATTTAGTCTATCGCATTCATCATCATCATCATCATTATCATCATCATCATCATCATCATCATCATCATCATCATCATCATCATCATCATCATCATCATCATCATCATCATCATCATCATCATCATCATCATCATCATCATCATCATCATCATCATCATCATCATCATCATCATCGTCGTCGTCGTCATCATCATCATCATCATCATCATCATCATCAACAGCAACAACATCATCATCATCATCATCATCATCATCATCATCAACAACAACAACACTATCATCATCACCATCAACAACAACATTTTCATCATCACCATCATCATCATCATCATCATCATCATCATCATCATTATTATTATTATTATTTTAATTATCATCAAATAATCAAATTCATACTCCGTATCAACAAAATATCATCATTGAGATCATCCGTCAATAACACATCGCCTTTTATTCTTAACGAATACACAAATATGGTAACAGTGTTATTGTTCCGATTTATATGAGTATTGTGATTGTAAGGTAGACATGTATATCGCGTGTTATATAGAGATTAACAGGTTACTATCAAATCGTTGTCTTATATATAAGGTGAGGCTTAGAATAAAAGAAAGGCGAGGCTTGCCGAGGATGCTATATTTCACAACGATATGGCAGTTACTGCTGTGCTCTTTATCCTACTTATTAGTGCACAAAACAAAATATGATCGCTACGATGCTGAGTGTTTAGCGGGAATGGATATGATGTTTGACTTGTGACCTATTAATAATGACGTCCTAAGCACCTTTGGTTACTTTTTGTAAATAATGTATTTTTTTTGTTGTTTTTTTTTTGTTATTTAAATGTATTGCTTCTTTGTATCAAATTGTTTGTATAGTTCAATTCGATTCTACCACAGAATGCAAAAATGGGTTGGGAGATTTTCTCACTTGATGTGAGTTAATTAGTCCTTATACATGATTTATCACCGAAATGCTTGTCCGTCATACTGCCAGGAGCCTCAAAATACCAACAACCAATATGGCCGCCGACAACCATGTAGAAAAAGAAAAATATTGCTTTTTTGAGTGAACTCAAATGTTTTACCTCTAAATTATGTATTTTTGGTAAGAACTCAGTCAAGTACAAGGTCATATGATGTACGCATGTTGTACTCACAGACAATTGACTAGTAAATTGAAACTTCTCACATTCGGTGAAAAAATACTACATTGAGCGGGACTCAAAACCTAATGGAGATGGTATAAACATGTGATAATCGATCAAACCCCTTACCAAGCAAACCCGTGATATTTGTTCAACATTGGCTCAAAGTCAAACCGACGTAACGTCTATTTGATGTCGGGAAGACTTTGAACCAATTTCATGTGTTGGTTGGGTAATCACTGAGTCATCCACAGTCCTAGGGAAAGGCTAACGGGCTTACACTTTATTCCATATGGCATTATAGCAAAAACCCACACAACTCATCAACATGAAATCAATCTGATTTTAATTGCTTTAAATTTTAAATATACTTTGTTTCACATAGATAACATACAGTTCCAAAGTAAGTCATTTTAAGTCAGGTTTCCACAACGTGAATTATCCACGTTGACATGACAAAATGTGATGTAAAGAATCCCAACAGCACGGCATGGACAACGTCGAGTATCGCACTTTCCTGTTCACTTGCACAACATCAGCAAGTTCCGTGGTAAAGGCTTTAGGCACTATGTGGGCAACAACATGGCAAGGTGCTCCTCCCATCCACCATGTGTAACTGGTGCCAGCCGTGTCTCGGGACCACCTATATTTATAAACAGTTTACATACCCTATGTATTAGAAAGGCCATTTACGAATATGTCCTTTGATTACACTGCTTGTAGGAGGTAGACAATCAAGTCCAACACTGGCACTGGTATAATTCTCTAGTCGGAGATGGTCAAATGTTTCTGCAGTTGCCGTCGATCTGGCCGCTTCCCAAACGCGTTCCAGATACTTTTCTGCTAATTCTTCATCCAGCTCTGACAAGCTATCTGTCTCTCCAAAATTAATTAAAAACTGTACCGGGTCAGAGGTCACAGCTGCATGCTTGGTTCATACTTTACAAATGCAGTCGTCGCCTGTCAATATGTGAGCCTTTATCATTGTCTTTGCCAGCGATGTCCCAAGCCGAGAAATTGCCTGATGCAACAGAGGCATTCGACGCTTCGCACCAGTACCATACTGATGCCATATTTATTTCATACCGAGTGTCTGAAAATATGGAGTGAAGTGAAGCAATAATACAAAGCATTCGGTGTCGTTTGACATCACAACAACTCTTTGACACTGTTTGATACGAGCAGCCAACTCAACATGAGCCACTACCCTGGCATCGGCCTCCTAAACCCAGTTTAACAGTTTAGGAATGACTTCATTACAAAACTTAATTGCTGCAACAGCTTTATTGTCAGACACAACTGAACTTGCAATGATAGGATTGGCGCATACGTCATTGCGCACTATATCCATTACCAATAGTTGAAGAGTATGCATATTTTCCTAGTATGCCCAGAATTTATTAAGTTGTTGTGGTATTGGTGTGTCTCTGCTCATGTCAATTATTGCAATACCTGCAACCGTTCACCTTCCTTTAAAGACATTCCAACGTATGAGTCTAGTACAAGATTAATGTATTCTGGCCCCTCACATATGCTTAATGCTGAGATGGTGGCAGCATTGATTGCACCACCCAGAGTGGACAATTGTGCAAGTAGCATCAATCGCATTTTAGATATGAAGTCCACGATGACATGAGTGGAAAGTACCAAGTACAGTACTAAAAGAGATCATCCAAAAACACCAACAGAGGTGCAAATTCTGCACCCACACTTCGTAGATAATGAGTGTTTTGCTGTAATTATAAACTAAAAACATTTTTAATACAGCGTGTTTGTAAAAATGTCAATTAAAATGTATCAACTTAATAATTAACACAAAATAGTATAATTTTGATATCATTTAAAATGATTGAAGGTAAATTGAATTTCAAAATTTCAAGTCTAATATTAAAAAAAATAAACAGATGGTTAAGGAAACAAGGCGAATGTGGCCCAACCAATAGAGCAGCGTGAAATTAAAAAGCTCTATAATGAAGGGCAACTATTGAATGGAATTCCACAGGCCATTATCAATACACTATGGTTCCGATTCACCACACATTTCGGCATGAGAAGTGTTGATGTTCTGCCGCTGGTTATGATGACCGCGAGTAGGATATGGATAAGCATAAACAGGAATATGTTGAACATTTAGATTACTGCAATTTACTTTATTTCATCATCACCAACTATGTTTCAAAGTATGATCAAAGAATAATACAAAAGTCGGCATGTTTGCTATAAACAAACCTAGAAAAAACACACCCATCAAAGAAATATAGCATAATTTAGACCATTATTTTTTTACATATATTTTCAATCTCAACTGTATGCATTTTGTATTCCAAAATATATGACTAATTATATAATTTGAAACTAATTATTAAAAGGCAAATACAAATACATATAAGTGACAAGCACACATACGATATTTTCTCTAAAATCTAACCGCAGACGTTAACATCCATGCAACACCTACTCTAATAGAATAAGAGAAGTCAAAACGTATGAAACAATCATGTAAGGTGAGTGTGTGGGTTACGTGTGCGTTTACTAGATTGCCCGAAGCCCGAGCAATTAGATATCGTTTTAACTAAGTAACAAATGTACGAACATGCAAACATATTGAACACAGTTACGAAAAAAAGAACTTCAAAATGTCCACTCGTTTTTATTTCTGTACATACAGTATCTCTCTATCACTTTGAGATTAAAACGTTATGCGGCGACAAAATCGATCAATACAAATACAAAATAAGTGTTCCCATTATAAGATCAATTGAAACAACGCCTGTTACTGAATCTGTTAATTTATACGTTTAAACGTCATTTGAGCAGCTTAAAATAGTTATAAAGTAGTATATGTAGATTTAACGCATATATTTGTGGCTTGTTTATGTTCACCACTACAGGTGATATTTACTTATTTCGTCGGTATTTAAAGAAACAAAACTCTATGCCTTGTGTCTTAATGTCTTGTGACTGTGATCATCCAGTCATCGATCTGAATTGTTCAGAAACACTATGTGAAAGATTATGTATCATAAATATAAAGACATAGAAGCAGGAATAGATAATTGATTACTCCATAGTGTAGTCCACCAGTGTAGTGATTCATAATAATGTGTGTATTTTATCTCTTTTCTCACCAGACTTAACATTGGTTTATTGCACTTTTCCTTTACATTTTTATATTGATAACCTATGATAAATCACTGTACTGAAACAGCGGGTTGCCTGCAAACTGCGATATAGTATACGGCTTGGAGGAAGAGGTTAAACAACGATAGCTAAAACTAAACTTTTAAATACAATATATTGGTAAATATTCAAACGTTAACTTAAACATAAAACAGACGCTACATGCCTTTCATCCACGGTTGCATTTTAGTATATGTACTTGAAATATGGATTGTTTCTGCCAAACATGAAGTCTCGTTTTATCTGCCATTAATATTAACCACTATCATGATCACTAGAAGCAGGAATAGATTTTTGATTTGATGTTGACGCTACTTTTCACAAGTTGAAAACAAGCGTGTTCGGGCGTGCGTGTGTATATAAATATCCGAATGTGTAGACCAATGTAAACAATATATTTTACTTAATGTTAGTGCAAGACAATCAAAGCATGTATGTCCCACGCTAGAGTTGTACTTCGGCGAAGTGAAGTAATATTAAGGGTAAACATATTATTTCATTGACTTCGGTGAAGTCATTTCAAAAGCACAACACTTCTAATAATAGTTACTTAAAAATGTGATTTTACACAGTTTTATATTGAAGTGTCATTAATAAGAATAGTATCCAACACAATTTAATATCATTTTATCTTTAAACTCTAAGGCTACATCTACAACACGTAGTAGAAATCTTTGTTGAATGCTTTAGCCAGTGTTAACGTTGGATTCCCCTGACTCATCCAACGTGATGACACTGTTGTTTAACGAAAAATGGACAATACAAATGTAATGTTGGCGTCATTTAATGACTACATTTCAAATACCATGTGACCTGGTTTATTTAAAACAAGACAGCCGGTGTTTATTTTTAGAGAGTTCAATTTGAACAAGTTGTGTCGCAATTGAACCAAGCTATCAAAGTGATTTAAAAAGCAAAAATTGCGTCAAGAGCTTATTGTTTTAAAACAAGTTTAGGAAAAAACAATAAGGCACATGGTAATTTGGTTTATGAAATTGTAAGAATAATAACAAGTCGAACTATCGTTGGATTTAGTTTAATTCTGCTTGAAGGATAAACACATCATGCTTGAATACATTTATTTCACTTACCTATCGACACACTTAAGCCAGGTGATTTACATAACATGCTATGTAAAACATCCGCATTGAAAGGTTACATTTGTACTAACGAACAGTAAACGTTTGAATATGTTTGCAGCAATTTGGATATTTGAATATCTCACCATATGTGTTGTTAATATTTGCTAGTTATATGTGAGTTTCAAGTAAGTGCACTCGTTTTGCTTCGAATTGTTGCTGATGTTCCTAAGTACATAATTTTATTAAATTGGAAACAACCCATAGTCCTATATGCTATTGTCTTACTGCGTATACAGGTATGCATGTTGTATTTTGCATAAAATGAATCGTGGCCAATTAATTAAAATGTTGTAGAACAAACACATATGTTGAAAATGGAATTAAGAGTGTCTGAAAAAAATACGACACACGCTGTCTTAGGCCATTTTAATTATTTTAATACTGTTATGTCCGTAGAAGTCGAAATTGATACATCGCGATCCCGATATCAGTTATATTTATTGTTTTTAAACCATGCCGTAATTTATCTTGTTTCCGGACACAAAAGTTAGAGACACAAACATTGTTCGAAAAGTAAATGTCCGAAAAGTTAGATACCTAGTGAAAATCTACATATTTCATCTACATTAAAATGCTTTGTGTTGTCTTACACACACATAATCGAATGTTGAAATTTGACCACAAAGTACAAGGTTAAGCATAAATATACTGTACTATGAACCTTAAATTATTAAAATTCAACTATTCTATTATAAGATAGCATTAAGCTAATTGTATTTACTTTGTTATTTTCTTTATTCGGTGTCGTTAAGATTGGCATTAACCGACAATATAGTAAATTATAAAAGAATTGCGATTATAAAATAAGCAATAAACAGTATCCAGATTAAGTTTGCAAATCCAGATTATTTGCAAACTTATTATTTTTATTTATTGAACAATTGTTATGAAATTTGGCATATTTGTAGGAGGCAATGAGTGCATACATATAATTGAAAAAAAAAGAGTTAAAATGTTTTTGGAAAGAAGTGTTATTTGATGATAAAGTTGTCATCCCCAGTGGGATCCCAACGGGGTATTGTCTCCCCCGTTAAGAATTGCAATTCTCCAACGGGAGTTTTTTCCAGACAGGGGAATTTTACCTATATTTTACAATCAATGTAATTTAAATATTATGTTTTGTTTTCTGTTTCAATGTTTACAAATACACATGTTTAAGTTAAAATTGTAAGAAATATGTACTTTAATAAGAAAATAAAGTGTTTGTAGATTTTCTTATCCCGTGGGATTTTGACGGGGGATCCCGTCAAACTCCCATATCCATTAAACTCCAACGGGGTTTTCACGGGAGACCCCGTAAAACTCCCATTTAAAATAAACTCCAAAGGGAGTTTGACGGGGGCCCCCCGTCTAACTCCAATTTATAAAGAACTTCCATGGGAGTTTGACCGGAGAAGGGAGGGGGGATCAGACTTCAATAAACAGTTTATACCATTTCAATATATTCCATTGTAAAGAGTAAGTCACCAAACTTTATTAAATATTTGTCTATTTATGAAGGAGTTCAATACAAATAGGGCCCATCTATGTTATTCATACGTTTACTGAGTTAAAATGTACTTGTACATTAAATATGAGAAGCGCTGTATGAAAACATGTAATGCATGTCTTTAAAGTGATGTGCAGTCCGCACAGCCTAAATGTGACTACACCTTCCAATTGTATTGTATTTTTAGTTTAAGGAAGTATCATCTTATCGAAAATTCAATTTAGGCGGAAAGTGTCGTCCTTAACCAACCATTGCGTATTGCACACGCAATTCTGGGATTACACTTAACGCGAGTGCATACAACCCTGATTTGACGAGCTCGTGTAGAACGTCTTTAATTTTCATCATTCTGTACAGAACTGTAGAAAATACACTTTCAAATAATGAAGTTTATAAAAGTATCGAATACTAGTATGTGTATTTTGTTCATGGTATCTCAAATGATTATTTCGCAGTGTATTTAATCGATTATTTGTGTGCATATATCAAGGAAATGTGTTTTATTTGTTATTATTGTTCATATATTATTTATCACTAGAGTGGCCTTTCTGTTTTTATATCTGAATTAGCACTACATTGGCCGATGTTTAAAAATAATGCGAAATATGTTGACAAACACATATAAAACCTCATCACCTTGTACAATTATCCGTAAAATTTCAAACTATCCGGGACTGAGCGCAACATCGAACGTAGCATTGGCTCAAGAAGTGGCGCCCATGATAAACGGTCGTGAAAATGTGCTTCAAATAATATTTTTGTCTATATTGCGGCCGGTTGGTTTGTCTGAACGGTGGGGTCCTGGACTTGAAGGAATGCAAATGTAACTGCTGGAAACCATTTCACATGCAACCGCATTGTGCACGTGAGTTTCAATACCACAGACGAAAGGGAAATATTACTTGTATTACTTATTGGTAGATATTTGTTAATATCCACCAGTATTATATTTATTGTAAAATGTGTATGTCGATCACATACTTTTAATTAGTATTACTGACCATTCTTCTCATTTATGTTCGTTAAGTTTAGACTACATTTGTCAGTAGTTTTGTTGTTCTGTTGCTTGAGTTGAAATTAAGTGTATAACGTGACTCTTCTGTCTATCCATATTGACACACGTAATTGATACCAGCTGTATGATTGTTATGAATCTCTTAAATGCGATCCCACTAGTCGTTGTTACTACTGTTCAAATAGTACGGGACCATTTGTTGAAATTACCTTGGGCGATTTTTTAAATCACTGCAATGATCATTTAAAAGAACCAGTTCCCGTATGCAATAACTGATTCTAAGAGCGAATTCTAAAATTTAATAATAACTTTAACACTTTAAAATACTAAAACTACTCGAAAGTGAAGAAACGCGTGGAATTGAACAGTTTGAATACGGTAAATAGCAATATCTTAATGATTAAAGCACCATTTTAAGCCTTTTTATATGCACACGCTTAGGCATTTTTATTGAGTCTAAGACTATTATTTATTCTTAATTCGTAGAATGTGTTGGTAAATACGGACCCAGAATGTGAATCCTAAGATAAATTGTAACGACTCTCTTGCAGTGAACTGCGAGAGCGCCTTTGAAAGTGTCAGCTGCCAGATGTATTACTAAGAACAATGCGATGACTATGCCAGCGTACAAGTCGAGTGCCCCATCATGTGCAAATGGTGCCCATACGCGGGTAAGAAATATATTAGCTGAGTTCTGGGAAAACTGGGCTTAATTCATATGCATCAAGCTTCATGCCAGATAAGCCTGTACAGTGCGCACAGCCTAATCACGGACGACACTTTCCGCATTCACTGGATTTCCGTTTAGTGAAGGATTCTTTTAAATAAATTTTTTTACAAAAAGCGGAAATTGCCGTCTCTGAGTAGACTGAGGAATAATCAGTATAAAAACCGAAAACACGTATAACTCTGGAATAACTCCGTCGGTGCCTCGGCAGTTACAAATTCCTTCTAAAGCAGTAACAATGTCATCAGAAGGCAGTTACAAACAAATGTTATTTAATGAACCACCATCACTACCATATCAGTATAATAACACCATGTTCACCACCTCCACAACACCGCTACCTCCATCATCACGACCATAACAACCACATCCAACATTAATACCACCACATTTTAATTACAATAACACCAGCACTTTTTTACGCCATCAGAACACTACCACCGCAATCATAACAAAGCAGTCAACTTAGCGACCATGATAGATATATAGGATCTGGCACGAGTTGCCATATCATACCATATTTTATAAAACGAGTTCAGGAAATTTGTTAGTAAGCGAGCCATTGGCGAGCTTACTAACGAATTTACGAAAGCTAAAACAAACATCGTACACTTCATTTTATTGTCAACGTTTAATAATGACAATCTAAGAAGAAGAGGGTTAAATAGTGCATGCAAAAGGATAAATAACAAAAACATTACGATTATTACAAATCATTATTTCTTTGCATCGTACATGCAAAAAATAAAAGACAATTGAGAAAAGTCACACCATTATATCTTAAATGAATATCAATAATCCAAGTGATTAGATGCCATTTTTTTACAGCTGGTATACAAAATCAACTGACAACGCTTAAACCAAAGGCACACACGAACTGTTTACACAAAAACGACATTGTTTAGTTTAAACCTATTTATTTAAGCTCGATTGCATCGATAGCCTGGGGCTTATATAAACGCTCTCGAGTCCGTTTCCTTGGCCTAGAACTAGTATTTGGTGTATTTGGGAGAGATCTAAAGAATGCTCGCATGATGGGGATCGAACTCATAACCTCCCGGTCGCTAGGCGGAAACCCTATCCATAACACTATGGCGACCTTCAAAACGAAATTGTTTAAACCAGTACATTGTTTAAGGGGAACGCGTCATTGGATGATGTTTTGAAAAACGTTTATTGTGAAATACAGTGAAGAAAAAGACGCATACAATCGGATGAAAATTGTATAGGCCCTCTGAGGTCGTGAAAACATTTCGGAACGTAAAAAGCCTTTCTGCTATAACTAAGGGGCTGAGTACTTTAAGTATATTGTTAAAGGTTTAAACTTTGCACCAAAACTAAGAATACAACTTCAAAATGGCGTCCAAAAATGTCGAAATTTTAAGTACTCATATAAGACCGAGTTTTTCATGGCTTCTGATAGGCTGGAACTCGTATTGGCCGACCTTTTGCCTTATTGGCCGTGTTTTTTTCCATATTGGCCGCCTTTTTCTCGTATAAGGCGAGTTTCGAGCTTTAAAGGCGAGGTTCAACTTGTATGCGGCGAACATATTGAACACATTCTCTTCTAATATTATAACGTTAATTAATAATAATTTGAATAAATACACATTTTTTGGATTCCCCATTTATATTGACATTCAAACACCTAATGTTAAGATCGCACCATTACATTTCAACAGTTTACAGCTGAAATGAAAATGCTTAGTGAAGAAACATAGCATGTATCATATTTGGCATGTATAGTCACTGGTCTAAATATATCATATTAATTAACATGACGTATGGTAGTATATTTCCACCTATTTCCGTTGACAACAAAAATACATATATTGTTGAATTTAAGTTTTGTTTACATTTATAAGAGGATAATTACAGCGTCTAGTGCTCAAACTACATTGTAAAATAAATGCAGTCAAATGTTATCTTTTATGATTATCTAAGTATATTTTGACGAAATAGATTGCTCGTTTTTATATTATAATAAATGTGGCTGATTAAAAATTATGCTTGCTTTATAGTAAATGGTTTTAACATAGCAAATATAATCCGAACTAATTTTGTTGTGTAGCACTAATTACGAAAAGACAATATTTTAATTTGTTTTTGTTCGGGGAAAACACGTTTGCCATGTACAAACAGACGCTTGCAATATCAGACGACTTAAATTCAAACGCCATTTCATGTTACTGTAATTATCGTTTATTATGAACAATAACTTAGCAGAGGCATTGTTTTCTCTAGAAAAAACACGTTCATCAGTAGTCGACAGTTAACAGGACACCAATATACCAAGGAGAACTTCAAAACAGATAAGAGGCAATGCTAAATATCTTCAGAGTAGTATTCCTTCTTTCAAAAATATTATCAATGCAAAAATGGTGTGTGTTTTTTAACTCTGATATCTTAAAATGTATATTTGATATTAAAAGTAGATTATTTCTTGGGATAAAAATATATTTTGGTTAGCTTAACATACCTATTAAATAGACAATTTATACACAAAATAGAGCGTATACTGCTATTTTCAGTTGTCTTATGTATTTATGAACATTAATATTCAGGATCTATGAAAAAATTGTCATTAGTTTTAAGACCTTCTTTTGCGACTGGTTTCCAACTTTTTAATGTAATTCTTAGGTCAAATATCGATTATAATCAACAAAATATGGTAATAGTATATTTAAGGGTTGATAAATGGATTTGCGGACATTGCCTACCATAATAATAATACCTGTATATCTGCCTGCTTGACTGCCTGCGTGGCTGCCTGCCTGCCCACCTGCCCGCCCACCTGCCCGCCCACCTGCCCGCCCGCCTGCCCGCCCGTCCGTCCGCTCGCCCACCCGCCCGCCCATCCGTCCGCCCGCTCACCCTCCAGCCCGCCCGCCAGTCCGTCTGTCATTATAGACAGAAAGATAAATTATTCGGTGTGTTCTGGTTTACCTCTCTGTAAAGGATACTCATTTGTAATTTATTTTAATTGAATTTTCTTTATGTGTAAAAGGTAATTTAGCAACATGCTAATTAAAAAACATGTGTAACTTGTTCTTTTGTTAAAACCACAATTTTGGCATTTTCAATACAGTGTAATACAGTGGAATCACTAATTTCTATGGAGGTTGCATTTTTGCACTTCTGGTGTTGCAAGAATTTATGACAAGTGCGAACATTTACCAATCTTACCGTTTGTCTTATAACATCTATCGTCATTTATAAATATGGATAATACAATGAGTTTTTTCCCCAAAATTACCGCAGATATTCGGCTGCTTCCAAATTGCAAAAAATCAACGTTTTTTCCCATAAATCTGACCAAATTTCCACAAAAAAATGCTAAATTTTCCTAATAAACCCAATAAGATTATAATTTTATTTAGTGATAATGTCGTAGAACGAGTGCTAATCAAGCGTGTCGAGTTTTCGACAACAACTGACTTGCGTATGGGTCCGCGAATGTAGCCAAATAAATACAATTTTACGTTGCTATCCACACATCTCTATATTGCAGATGATACCGGCGATAGTTGATGTATCACGATTGAGGATGCCTATTTTTACGTTATCGTCCAAGATGGCGGCTAGCAGAATAGAAATTACGATTAACGGCGAAAATGGTAAATAACATTCAAATGAACAACATATATCATATGTTTGTTAGGGAAAAATGTAATGCGTGTGTCAATTGTACGCTAAAGACTACGTTGGAGATAACAACACAAATATGTATTAGAAGTCTGGGCAGTGAATGTGTGTCATGGAAAGCAGTGTTGGAAAATTGGAGTTCAGTCAACTTGCAAACTTAAGCATTTAAGATGAGTATGGTTCGAAATAGAAAGAGATAAACATGAATTGATTTAAATGTTAGTGGATCTGTGTATATTCAGATTATATGCATATTCTGCTTTATTATTTTTGTCACGCTGTAGATTTTATTGAAATAGCATTGCACCGAGAATGTCAAATGCAAGATATCTAAAGGTACACAAATTAAATTTATTATTTTTAATACATCATTCACACAACAAGAACACTAAAGCCTGTTTGTCACTATTTATTAATGTTTTCTCTTTATGACCTTTAATTGAAAAAAATACTGTATTAAACTTTACACTCTCAAGTTTTAATTAAATTGTGTATATATAGATTATTGCAAGTTTCATATGCATCTGAAAGGGTATTAACTACACATTGTATTCATTGTAAGAGGAAATTAAAGCATAAATTTTTAATATAATAATGCTGTCAAACAGGAACTTTAAAACAATTTTAATTCTGTTACTTATAATCATATTCATTAGGCTTCATTTTCCCCAATTTTATGGATTATTACGCTATTTTCCCAAATTTCATGTTTTATCGCGCAAATTTTCCCAATCCAAAAAGCACAGGCTATAAAATAAAAGCAAAAACATCACTGTAATAGATCTTTAAATGTATATTTTTGTTTGTAAATTTGTTAAAATAAAAATTGTGGGATCTTTGTATATTAAATATACATTTTGTTTTCAAGATGAAAATTTTTTAGTTGTACTCCAATTGCTTTTCATATTTCACGAATATTAACAATCAAAACCTATATTAGAAGTCAGTATTTTTTGTTCAAATTCAAATTCAGACCCATTTCCAATCTGAGCACAAAATGATCATGGTGAGCAATTGTGGTAAGTGGCGCTCCGGCGTCTGGCATCGTGTGCTATGTTAAATCAATAATTTGCAAAAGTCATATCCTAAACCCCTTTGTTTTAAAAAAACTTCACAGGAATGATCCTTAGATGGCGTTTGTTCAAATATTACTGGTCTGCTGTATATTAACATTTAAGTCATCAGATCTTAAAACATATATTAAAAGTGGAAACTTTAGAAATCTTCTCTTTTTGAATAGCAAGTATCAGAGGTTTAATCTTTGGTGTGTTACATCGTCTCGTAGTCTTTACAAATCATGCCCCTGAAGATGGTATCGCCTCAGGGGTCGCATATGTTATATATGTATATTTTTTATATGAAATACCTGAACAATATTATCCTCAGAAATTTTAAGGCACAACCATTTAATATTTGGTGTTTACTATTATTGAGCTGTTCTCTAAAAAGGTTGTTCATGTCTTGAACCCCTTATGCCCGAACAAGCTGCGTCCCAGGATTCGCGTAACTTATTGAGACTATTTTAATGAATAACTTTCAAAAACTTCTTTTTTGAAACAGCAAGGATGAGGGTGGTCACATTTGGTGGGCATCATCATCAAACGGTCCTCAATTAAGTGTGTTCAAATGATGTCCTTGAAGTGAAACGTGACATGTTTTATACAGACTCATAAAGTAAATAACTTGATTAATATTTTACTCATAACCCGCAAGGGTCAGTGGTTTAATATTTGATGTGAAACATCATCCTGTGGTCCGTTACAAATATTGGCCCAAATGTACCTCTGGGGTAAAACTGATCCCTCCACTCCAGGGTAACATAATTTATATTGACTCCCACAGTAAACTGTAAAAAAATGAAACAAAATCAAAAGAGCAATATATTTACACCTATAAACATATATACTTTAGTGTTAGTATGATCTGAGATCAATTAATCAATTTTATATGTTCCCTTCATTTTCTGACATTTGTTTACACGAGCATAAATGGAACAGTATAAAGTGACGAACAAAATTAAGCAGACTATGAACATAAATCTGATTATGCACAGATCCACTAATATTTAAATCAAAACATGTTGTCTTTTTATATTTTTATGTCCCCCAGACTATACTGGGGGACATATTGTTTTTGCCCTGTCTGTTTGTAGGTTTGTTGGTATACGTCAAACTTTAACATTAGCAAAACTTTTGCAATATTGAAGATAGCAACTTGATATTTGGCAGGCATGTGTATCTCATGGAGCTTCACATTTTGAGTGGTTAAAGGTCAAGGTCATCCTTCAAGGTCAAAGGTCAAATATATGGGGGGGCATAGTGTTCCACAAACACATCTCGTTGCATGATAATCTTGTTGGATGCATCTTTTTACGTGAGTAGACTGAACTTCAATTTACACACACTTGTTCTGTGACATTCAATATATACATTTCTATTGGTTTTGAATTTTATCTAACTGTAAAACTTTAAGGACACATTCTTTACATTAATTATGATATTAATACGTATTTTATTATGTCCGTCCTAAATTGGATTGTTATTTCTCATTTATGCTGAACATAATTAGTTCTTTTTTTATTGTTTGCCTTCTTGAAATCATGTTTGCAAAATGTGTGCAACGCAATATAAAATAGTATATGTCTGACTCTTTATGCGAACCAATAGTCTGATGTCAGTGCACAACAATTCGAGACTAGATTTGACTACACTAGACAAGACTGCACTACACTAGACTTCACTAGACTACAACTCATTAGACTACATGTACACTACACTAGACAACACTAGAATTCACTAAACTAGACGGCACTACACTTTACTAGAGAAATCTATACTACACTTCACTTGACTGCACTATGCACTATACTACACTACACTAGACTGTACTACAATAGACTACACTAGACTGCACTACAATATACTACACTAGACTGCACTACACTTAGTACACTATACTAGACAACATTACATTCGACTGCACTACACTAGACAACAATACAATGGAGTACTCTAGAAAACACGTGACAACACTACACTAGACTGCACTACACTTAATACACTGTACTAGACAACACTACACTTGACAACATTACACTAGACTGCACTACACTAAACAGCAATACAATGGAGTACACTGGACAACACTGCATTTCGCTAGACTATTAAAGTTGGGGTCACTAGGACAAAGGTCAAGGTCATTGTCACAATAAGTGTGGAAATCGTTTCTGATCAATAACTCGTCAATGAATTGACCGATTGACTTGAAATTCACATGTGCATTGACCTTGGACAGTAGAAGACCCCTATTGAAAATGGGGTCACTAGGTCAAAAGTCACTGTTTAGTAAGTGTGGAAACGGTTTCCAATAAATACCCGTCAACAAACGACCGATTGATACTTCAGGCGTGCATTGGAAGTGGTCAAAGGTCAAGGTCACTGTCACAATTAGTGTGATTTTTTTTCCGAACAATAACTTAACAATTGACTGATTGGCTTGATACTTCCCATCTGCATTTTCTTGGACATTAGATGATCCCTATTGAAATTGGGGTCACTTGGTCAAAGGTCAAGTTCACTGTCACAATTAGTGTAAAATCGTTTCCGACCAATAACTCGTCAACTGATTCACCGATTGGCTTGATAATACACATGTGCATTGGCCTAGGGCAGTAGATGACCTCTATGGAAATTGGTTTCACTTGTTTAAAGCCCAGTTTTTTGAGGGGGTGGGGGCATATGTCTCCGACCGCTGAACTCTTGTATCTTAATAGCGTGTGATATAATTTTCCCATTGCCAACGTTATCAAATGCCGCTTTAAAATCAAGACATGCAACATATTAAGTTTTACCTTTTCTGCATAAATTTTTTTTTTATTTTTGCGTAAAGAACAAATGAGTTATGGATCGTTGAATACCATTTTCTCATACCGGATGATGAATCTGTTAGGCGCCCATATGCTTCAGCCTAGAATGTTCATCTTTTGTTTAGTAAATACACATTTATTTCACTGAAAATATATATAAAGATTATAACCCTGTAATTGCTGTAAATGTCAGGGTTATTTGTTTGTCCTTTGTTATGTAACGGTATCATTACAGATAATGCACATTTTGGGAGAAGTAAACTGTGCTTAAATTCTTAATAAAATACTTACACAAGGTAAACTACTTTTAATACTGTATATGAAATGTTAAGCTAGTAAAACACCAGAGTAAGCTTTATAAGGGTTTATGCATTTGACTGCCTCTAATATTTATTGATCTGAGATAGGAGACTTAGTTTAAACCTATTTAATTTAGCTCGATTGCATAAAAATCATATTAAGACTTGTGTGAAACGGCCTTGAGTCCTTTTCCTGGAACTAGAACCAGCACCTGGCCTCTATGGGAATATCTAACGAATGTCCCCACAGTGGGGATCAAACCCATGACCTCCCTGTTGCTAGGGAGACACCATATCCATTACGCCACGGTGCTCTTAAGAGATAGGATAATTGAATAATCCGGCCATTTGTCACTATTAACATTTCCTCCAACAATATTAACATAACAAGTTGTTACATCCGTATCATGTGAATTTCAATTAATTTTGTTTTAAATAGTTGTACCATTGTTCACCAGATATTGTTGTTTTATGTATATCCATATTTGCAGCTAATTAATGTCCTTCCAAAAAGCTTTTTAGTCGTGATCTGAGTTAGATAGCTTTTGTGAGCTTTTGCCTTGCAGTAATAATGTTTCTATGTACACATATTGCAAAAATATGATTTAATTGAAAAAAATAAATATTTAAATTACTTACACTTTTATAGCGCCAACAATTTCCCAGAGCCCTATTGACCTGTTTGATAATTTTTACAGTTTTGGTCAAACCAAGTCGATTTGTTAAAACGTTGCAAACAATGTCTTTGCTTGGATATTGAGTGCATATTACAATTAAATTGGTCATCTTTTAATTGTGTCATAATTTTGTCAATTGACATATATATGTTTTTAAAAGTAAATGACATGCCATTATATGTGTCATCTATTAAAGATTGTACATTTTTTTTATAAATGCAGTACATTGTCAGTAAGTTGGTTATGGTTACAAAATGTTGATGTTTTTGTTTTGAAGTATCAAAGTCATACGTGTTTGTCTTAGATTTGAACACATTATGTATATTGTCGGAAGAACAGTCATTGCCAACAAACAATTATTGCAAACTATCAAATATGTCAGAAGTACCAACAAAATAGCCAATGACGCTGCAACCGTTTGAGCTATCGAATGTTTAACAACCTTTATATTTACATAGATTTAGCTACTTTCGACCGTAATTATGTACATGGGAATCACATGGTATACGTTCACGCATACAAGGGTTTGCAACAAATATTTATTCTTAATCATTAAATAATTGCAAATTTGTGTTTAAATCACCAGCGGTGATTGTCGTAAGCATGGGAAGACATGTGGGCTATATAAGTAGCAGTTACTATTATATTGTTATGTATAAAAAAGGACGTACATCAGTATTTTTAACTTATCAAGCTTTAAAAAACAACACTTAACGTGGGACGCAAAAGCACGAAAGCAGTTTTAATTTCTACTTGGACACCACCCATATTTCGACCACCTTGTCTAGAAATTTTAAATGGTTAACAATATCATACATAACAAGATAATTCGTTAATCTGCTTTCTTGCATTTTTACTGGACTCAACTGTTTCTAGCAAAATAATAATATCGTATATTGATATAAGTGTACGAAATAATGGATCAACTAGTTTGAATATCAGTCATGCAACACTCAATGACAATACATAAATATCTGACCACTGAGGGCCATGGCCACAGCCCTAGTCTACATGTAAAGGGATTTCGCTGCTGTTACTCGGAACCGTCGGTTGTGTGTGGTGTAGCTGCACTGTTGAGTCTTATGTCTAGCCTGTATATTGACATTGTTTTCCATGAACTCTTGCATTTGATAGAAGACACCATTCTTGGAGTAAGAATTTATACCACGCTGATGCAGCTCACAGACTTTTGAGTACTGAAACTATGTGAGTTCATTGTATACGTTTATACTTTAAACACAACAACGACACACTATACCATATTTATGCCCCCCCCCCCCCCCCCCCCCTAAAAATTTAAACCATGTCACAATCATTAAAATACAAGGATAGCACAAAAAGGAAGTAAATCCTTATTTCCATTGTGGTCCTTAATTAATTAAGTGTAGTTGACCAAGAAACAACAACAAATTTAAACTAGAAAAAAAACTCAAATAGTAGCAAGCAGATGGGTTTCGACGGTGTACTTGAACTTGGGAAGGTTCTTAACCTGTCTTATATATTGTGGCATTTCATTCCAGAGAAAACAACCTTGATATGCAAATGACCGTACAACAAAACCTTTAACCTTCGGCAAACACAGTGTATGTGAATGAATCATTGGAAGCACCAACTGACACTCTTAACTTGTGGGATATTTATGAACTGAACTAAGTAGAATGAAATGCTCATATAGGTAACCTGGTGATCTACCACTGTAGATTTTGAACACATGGCACAACATGATTTGATCAACTCTTTTAGAGACTGGTAACCAGTTTAGCTTGGCAAAATGCCTTTGATCTTTATGAGCCCTAGCTTCAAGAACCAACACAAACCTGATCATTCTGTTCTGGGTGACCTGTAATTTATTCATAAGTTTCTGAGTCAAGCTGTTATACCAAATTGAACAACCATAATAAAATGACACTGGATGAGGGATGTGACCAATAACATTTTGGGGTGGGAGTTAAGGAACTTACTCTTCCTGTACAAAAAATTTGAGCCATTAAATCAAAAGATAGACTTTGATCAAGAGTGGTCCCAAGATACTTAACAGAATCCTTAGCTTCAATAGGTTTACCATTGCATACATTAAGATTTGGTCTAGACTTAAACCTTGCTTTGGAGCCAAACAAAACAGATTCAGTCTTACCCAAATTCAAAGATAGCTTATTACATATTAACTATTCACTTAAAACATTCATTACGGAGCTCAAAACTGATTCCATTTAAGACCTATCCTTACCAGAGACCAAAATACCAGAATCATCTGCACAGAGTAACAACTTATTTCTACTGCACCAGACATGTCATTGACGTAGATAAGAAAAAACAACGGTCCTAGAATAGAGCCCTGGGGAACACCACATGTTATCGTTGCTCGAGAAGATTGACTACCACGGACATCAACAAATTGATGCCGATCCGACAAATATGAAGTAAACCACTGAACAGTAATCTTTGAGAGACCCAATGCCTTCAACTTCATCAATAGAATGCCATGATCAACAGTATCAAAGGCTTTCTGCAAATCCAGCAAAACCATACCAACAAGATTACCTTTATTCATTTTGAACCAAATGTTATCTGTAAGATGAATGAGACATGTGTCAGTAGATAAACTTTTTCTGAAACCAGACTGGAAATCATACAGGAGATTATTAATAGACTGATATTCTTCAACTTGATCAAAGATAACCTTTTCCAATGCTTTGTATATACCACTAAGAACTGATACTGGGCGATGATTACCAACCTCCGTCTTGTCATTGTTCTTAAATGATGGGACCACTCGAGCTGACTTCCGGTCATCCGGTACAGATCCTTGAATGATGGACACATTAATTATGTGGGTAAGTGGAATTATTGGGGCAGCATCTTTCACAAAACGAGAGGGGATACCGTCTAACCCAGTAGCTTTATTTTAACTAAGAGAATTCAAATATTTTCAAATCTTACTTTCAGGGGAAAACTAATATTATCAACTTTGACACCTTTTGAAGAATAAAAGTTAAAAACAAAACTACTACCAAAAATATTTTGACATTTTGGAAGTTGTTAAACTAGTTTGGAAGCAACTATAGTATAAAAAGTGATAAAATCTTCAGCAACTTTACATTTATCAAAACAAATTGCATCATCTATCTTTAAACCAATATTACATTCTGCCTGACCCTATTAAGTATGTCTGTATAACAGTTTGTTGCCGATCAATAACTAGTCCACGAATTGACCGATTGGCTTGATGCTTCCCATGTGCATTGGCCTTGGACAGTAGATGATCCCTATTGAAATTGGGGTCACTTGGTCAAAGGTCAAGGTCACTGTCTCGATAAGTGTGACAATCGTTTCGGATCAATAACTCATCAACGAATTGACTGGTTGGATTGATACTTCCCATGTGCATAGGTCTTAGTCAGCAGATGACCCCTATTGAAATTAAACGACCCTATTCAAATAATGGTCACTAGGTAAAAGGTCACTGCCACAATAAGTGTGAAAACAGTTTCTGATCAATAACTCGTCAATGAATTTACTAATTGAATAAATCGGCCTTAAACTTCACATGTGCATTGGCCTTGGACAGTAGATAACACTATTGAAATTGCGGTCACTAGGTCAAAGGTCATGGTCATTGTCTGTATAAGTGTAAAAATTGGTTCTGATCAATAACTCGTCAACCAATGGACTGATTGGCTCGATACGTTCCATGTGCATTTGCCTTGGACAGTAGGTTACTCCATTAAAATTGGGGTCACTAGGTCACTGTCACAATAAGTCACAATAAGACCGTTTCCGATCAACAACTTGTCAACGAATTTACTGATTGGCTTGATAATTCACATGTGCCATGGATAGTGCCTGACCCCTTTTGAGATTGGGTCACTTATTTAAAGCTATATTTTGTGGGAAGGGGCATATGTCTCCAAACGCGGAACTTTTGTTTACGACGCGATTAACCACAAACGCAACAATTTGGCATGCGTTATTGATCGTGGACTATTTGTCTTGTAGGGGTGTACTTTTTCCGCGGATAGCCGTGGATCCTGTTGTCCAGGGGTCATTTCCATAATTCGGGTAAATTATGAAAAAGAGGGGTACGACCATTTCTGCAGGCGTATTTCATAAGCGGCCCAAAAAATCCGTGGTTAGCGAAATCTCTCCGCATATTACACTGGTAGATTCTGCCTTAGCGTTTTTTTAACGAGCGATGCCATTGGCTGTCGTTTCCCAATCTTCCAATTAAAGTCAGTCTTTAAAGTTTTAAAATGTGTTTCATATCTGCTGGGAGTCGTTTTCACATATCGCCTTTGTAAAGCGAAAATACAGATTATTGAACGAACGAACGAATCTCACAAAATCTCGGAGATTGAAACATTATTGAAAAATTCATTTAAATTGGAAAGGGAAGAAACAACAGGGGATATAAATCAGAAAGCAACACCAATTTCTGAATTGGTACAGAAGATTTACTGTCTTGGTAAGGCTAAAGTCATATTCCATGTGATAAAATCTTGAACAACGGATCAGTGGTAAATTGTCGTTAGTTGAACACTGTAACATTGTTGACCTTAAATATAATTTGAAAACATTAAGCTTGAACAAAAGAGTGCCGTCATCGTTCACAGGAATCAGAACACACATTGATTTTGATCACAATTAATACTGGTGACTTTGCATAATATATTAAACGTAAATCAGTCTACATAATTTTCCTCCGATCAGACGTCACCTCAACCACACCCAGTCTGCAGATGTGTGATGTGTGTCAATACTTCATGATACGATTCTTTTTGCTGGGTTGCAATTTGTTCACACTTTGAACATTACAGGTTATCGAATATGACAACGATCTGACCTTCATTTCAGGTGCAATATTAATCGGTCGAGTATAAGTATTACGCATAAGTCGTCGACTTGTTCTTGATTACACAGATTTTAGTCCCTGAAAATAAACTGCTGAAACAACATAAGCCAGACCAATCATTTTCACAATAAATAATGTGTCCTTGCAAAAATAATCTTGTTACTGCGTCGCAAAATTCAAAATGGACAGCATGCTATGGTAAAAACATAACACATTCAACGAATCATTTGATATTACAAAAACAATATTTGTAAGAAGCTTCTCCAATAGTCTATGTCTTTTTGGATACTTTCATTACCATTGGGTTGCCGAAATTACTACGTTATTATACAAGGTAATGTATTATCTTAAGTTAAACAATTACAAGACATCAATAATGTATCGCATAGAGAGACTTTAAAATAATTTCATTTTGTTTCCCGAAAGCAATTTGTTTTTATGTTCGTTTGATTTGTTTCATTAAATAAACATGTATGTAATTAAGAGCTACTAATTGAAGCCCATAAACATGTAATATTATTGTGGTCCTCGTACGCTGTTTTAGATGAACTTGGACAAGACTTGCATTTGGTTGCACATAAAAAGGGATATACGTATATCTGATTCAGAACAAAACTAGTCGATGTGGTAATTAAGGAACTGTTCACAATACAAAATATTAACCATAATTACAAACTATCGCATGAACGAACTGTAACATGTGTTACAAGCGAACATCATTTTGCAAATCTATATGTTTTATGAACATTTTCAACCTGATCAATATACTTCGAAGCTGTATTCAATCGATTTTAAATGAAGCCAACAGCTTTCCAAAACAACACAAAATGGTGTGTATCAAATTGTAAAACTCAACAAGAAACTTTATTTATAGCTTACTATAATTCTTGCTTTTGGAAAATGAAGTTAAATGCATGTGAGTAAAGTTTTGTAATGTTTCCGCACAGGCATATCAGGGTTGACACTTTCCGCCTAAAATTGATTTTCAGTAAGTATAGATACAGACTGCATCTGGGACGACACTGTATACAGATACATTAAGTCCATTTTTTTACCACGGGTGAGTCTCAAATTAACGTTATGGTTGTTGTTAAACAAAAACAAATAAGCATATTACACCAGAACATAAAATGTCACAAAGAGCAGAGCTTAATTAAACATGATGCCAAATGAACTGATTCATATGCAAACGCTGCTATTTAGCAAAACTGTATAATGTGTTAAACCTTTACCATTTGTATATTAAAGTATCAGATACTTTCATAAACTGTAGATTTAAACACGAACATTTAATAAGCTCTACCTGTTTTAAAGATAGATGTTTTAATTTAAAGAAACAACTTTTCCAAGTACATTCAGCGGATTCCAGTTGGCAACTCCGTCAATTGTTACAAAATTGGCGTGTGTTAATCATAAATATGCTTTGATACAGAAAGATGCAATGGGCAAAGTAACAATGTTCCTCGGATGTATCAGAGTGCGTGTTCTCTTTTAATGTGATTATAGTTTTCTTGTAAACAAATATTGTGGACGGCTGGACCATATACAAGTAATCAAATTCTCCACCAAGTCCTTGCATGTGCACTTTCTGATCTGCCTGAGTGTTTTACTTCATGCAAAAACATAAATTTGGTAGCGACAAAGTAGAGCCACATGTATATTTATTGACACATGATACATGTTGTGCGAATTATTTATAGCAAAACCTTTGCATACCCATATCAATATTCACATGAGGTTGCCTTAACAAATCATATTATACCATAACGGCATGCCAACTGGCCACGTAGAATTGATTTGTATCTTATCATGTTTCAAATAGATTGTTGTTGGATATTCAATAGAGAGCAGTAGATTGAACTGTTCATCTCTTTGGAATAGTTAAATTAAGTCTTTTTAATGGATTTGACATGTGATAACTTAATGTTATTTAAGGCAAAATAACCAATGAGTCAACTGTGCAGCTGGTACAAGAACAACATATGTTACAAGGATGTAATTGTCTGATTGTGATATTTCGGGAATAGTCAAATGTAATTACCATCGATAAAGTCTGACAAACAACATATGTCAACACATTTGAAAGCATTATCATTAGATATATCAATTTTGTTAATTATCAACAGAGAGACATCTGCAATATCTATCCTTAATTAGAAATTATATTGGAAATGTTGTGTAAATTCCAATGGTTTTCCAATTTGATATAATTCGATAGGAAGTGTTCAAAACCAAGTGTATTTTGTTTGCTATTTGATGTAAATTGTTTTTTGAAAGTTATTTTATCTGTGTAAACATATTATCCGGTCAAGCGAATTTCTTGCAGACAGCACACTATAGAATGGTATGAATTGCACCATGGCATAACAATTAAGTAAAGAAATACAATATTTAGTTAACAAAAATCCAAACTGAGCAAAACATAATTCTTTTACTTTCATTTTTTTCCATGAAAATATTAAAAACAGTGTCATTGTCTGAAAATGTAACATTACTGTTCACACTTTAACCTTTTGAAAACAATTAAGACTTTAATACTGTCCTTCCACTGTTTAAACTTATTTCCAACATTCTCTCGAACGAGTAAAACAAGTATAGGGTGCAATGGCAATACACTAAACGTTTAACGCCAAACGCTTCAACTGAAATTATTTCAAAATTTACCATAGAGTACAAACTACTTAAACAGTCAATGTTTTGTAAAAGCGATACAATAGTTAAATTGCATGTATTTTTTAAGTTTTACAGTAAATCACTTAATACGCTTTTGTTGTTTACCTAACCAGAGCACATTCTCATGGTATGATTATGTTATCGCTTTTTGTCCGCTGTGCGTTGTAAATTGTGCGTTTTCAATATTGTCCTAAGTAACACTCCAGAAACCACATTTATTGTCTGGTCCTCATGAACCTCGGTCACAAGTTTTTATCCCATGATATCTTGGCTGAGTTTGAAATTAATTTACATAAGGTCACAAACAATGGCACTTTTTTAAATTATAGAATAAGCTTGACGTTTCATGTATAAACAAATCTTCATGCAACTGGGTAAAAACATACATTTAAATGATATATCAGCTGACTCTAAAAATGATTTCGTTTTTCTTTAAAAACGCATAGACAACAGTGGGCAGGGTAGTTTATCTTTACACCATAGAATACACATTTATAGTGCAATCAAATTGATATATGGTCGGAACATGTGTTCTTATTACATTACGGCGGAGTTCAAAAATGGTTCCGGTTCATTTTACGACATTACCGCCAGGGTCAAAGCAGTTTTCATGTCCCTTGGTATGTCTATAGTAAAACCTTGTAGACACTATAAGTAACATTTTTGTACAGTCTGTATAAAATTCAGTAAAAACATTTGCTCTTAAATCCTCTTAGTCGAGTTTGAAAATGGATCCGGTCTGTAAATATAAACATGGGCCACAGGGGTGCTGGGCAATTTTCATTATATTGTTAATACTCTAGAAGTCCGATTTATAGTCCAATTGTCATGAAAATCAGTAAAAACGTTTGCTTTTTGATATCTTGGATGAATTTAAAAAACGTTTTCAGTTTATTTTAAAACATGGCCGCTAGGGGCGCAGCATTTGTGCTTATATGGTTATAGTAAAACATTGTTATCATTCTTAAAGTCACATTAATTGTTCAATCTTTGTTAAACTTGGTAAACATGTTTGTTTTAATGATATCTAAGCTTAGAAAAGGGTTCCAGTCTATTGAACAAAATAGCCCCCAGGGGGCGGGTCGATTTTAATATTTGTATATGGCTAAAGTGAACCCTTGCTAACATTTATGTTAATCTTCGTTGTGAAACATCCTCTGGTGTTCTTATTAAAGGTCAGGAATATCATACCCCTGGGGTCAAAACTGATAACACCAATTAATGTAGACTTATATAGGTAACTTATAAACATATATGGAACAAAAAGAGGAAGGTGAAATATTTAGCATGTACCATTATGCAATATTCTACCCCTAAGTGTTCTGCTAACCTGAGCAAAACGTGCTCATGTTGATTTTTTATGGTCGCCTTTTGTCCCTGCATTTTCGATCGTGCATCGCCTGTCTTCAACCTGTACCTTATTAACCCTCTAGACTCCAATTTATTGCCGAATAATCATGAAAATTGGTCAGAAGTTTTGACCCAATAATAACTTGGCCTAGTTTGAAACTTAGTAAAAAAAACAGGTAATTTGGTCAAATTAAAAACAAAAAATAAAGCACTCTAGAATTCGCATTCATAGTACAAAATTCATAAAACTTAGTCAGAATATTTAATTAATTTTAAGAATACACGACAATAGGATTGGTTGTCTGAAATAGACAAACATGGTGTTAATTTTGGTGAATGGCTAAACAAACGCACATCCCTGGTGTGTGGTTTTGTGGTTCATTGTTTCAAAAAAGTTACAAATTGTTCGGAAAGAAGGCACAAACACACAATGTCGAAATTGTGACTTCTTAAAACAGTAGGCAAATTAATTGTTGTTATCTAGTACTCCACTAATCTTGACCAAAAATTTTATTATATTTCATGTATTTGAATTTAATGATCATGTGCATTCAAAGTATTGCATCATATACGTCGACTAACATTTCAAGTTTCTGACACAATTTAATGTGAATAATGTTAATAAACATGTACACACTTTCCTTTATACAATTTACTTGCAAAACAAGTGTAAGTGTCTAGACGCTTAACAAGATAAACTGAGTGTTATGTTATACAGATATAATTATCAATTTGTATGTTTGGAATGGCAATAGTAATTTTTTATTATGATCGTAATTATATTGGCTCTCAAACTCTATAAGGCATGATCAAAGCTGGTCTTAGTTTAACTAACACCTTCATTACAATAGTGTAGGCCGTTTTGACCAAACTCCTATCTGACATGCGCACTGTGACTCTAAATGTATTGGCTTCTTCAGTTTGTAAAGCGCTGACATGTTCTTGAGATATTACGAAGTGATGTCATTTTTAGCTAGCTATTTTCGGAGAAAATCCGAGGCATTGTCATAGCCAGCTCGTCGTCCGCCGTCCGCCGTCGTCGTGCTAAAACCATCATATTATGTTAACCTTCTAAACATTGACCTTAAAATCAAAGTGCTTCCACCTACAACTTTGAAACTTCATATGTAGATGCACCTTGATGAGTTCTACAGGCCACATCCATTTTTTTGGTCACTAGGTCAAAGGTCAAGGTCACTGTGACCTCTAAAAAAAATTGACAACTTTTCATTTATTTAAAACTGAACCCGCAGCCGAGCGCCCGTTATGCGGTGCTCTTGTTATATTATATTCTGTAGCCGATTGGTCCTGTAAAAAGGAGATTCTGTATTTATCGTATCTATTCAAATTGGGGTCACTAGGTCAAAGGTCAAGGTCACTGTCACAATAAGTGTGAAAATCATTTCCGATCAATATGTCGTCAACGCATTGACCGATTGACTTGATACTTTACATGTGCATTTGCCTTTAACAGTAGATGACCTCTATTGGAAGTTGGGTTACTAGTTCAAAGGTCAAGCTCACTGTGACACAAAAACTCCTGTGTCAAGGTCCTGTTTGGGGGCATAAATCTCCGACCGCGGAGCTCTTGTTATAATAATATCTCATATCAATATTCATCAATTTTAGTTACAAATAATGAAAGTAAATTCCTCTCGATCAACTTATGTTTTTTCTGAGAGCTTCACTTTATTTATTCCATTGAGAGCTAGTTAATAATTTAAGTATATTATGTGTTTTTGTGTTTTTGACTCCCTTGAGCACAGCGCTTTTGTGACCGCCTTTTGCCCATTGTGTGTCTTGCGGCGTCAATACTTGCCTTGTTAATACTCTAGAGGCCACATTTATTGTCCGATATTCACGAAATCTGATCAAAAGATTTGTGACAGTTATATATGTGACGAGTTTGAAAATGGTTCTGTTTGGTTGAAAAACATGGCCACCAGGTGGCGGGGCATTTTTTGCCTTACATGGCTATAGTAAATAAATTGTAAACACCTTTATTGATCGATCATCATGAAACTTGATCAAAACAAATTTGTCCTTATGATATCTTGGACAAGTTCTAAAATGGTTCTGGTTGCTTGAAAAACATGGCCGCCAAGTGGCGAGGCATTTTTCCTTGTATGCCTTTATATTGCTAAGTTTAAACCTTGTTAACACTCTAGAGGCCACATTTATTTCCAATCTTCATGAAACTTGGTCACAAGAGTTGTCCTAATATATTGGAGGTGTTTCTGGTTAGTTGAAAAACATGGCCGCCAAGGGGTCGTGCATTTTTCCTTATATGGCTTTAGTAAAAACTTGTTGACACTCTAAAAATCACATTTATATAGTCCAATCTCCATGAAACTTGGTCAGAACATTTTCTTCTAATGAAATCTTCTACGAGTTCTAAAATGGTCTGTTGAAAAACATGGCTGCGGGCATTTTTCCTTATATGGCTAGTATAAAACATTGTGAACACTCGGGAGGCCATATTTGTTGTCTGATTATCATGAAACTTGGTCAGAAGTTTTGTTCTGATGATATCTTAGAGGAGTACAAAACTGGTTCCAGTTTCTTGAAAAAGATGGCCGTCAGGGGAAATATGCATTTTTTCATATATGGCTATAGTAAAACGTTGATAACACGATAGAGGCCTCATTTATTGTCTTATCATCATGAAACTTGGTCACAAGATTTGTCCAATGATATCTTGGACGAGTTTGGAAATGGTTCCAATAGGTTGATAACATGGCCACAAGGATCATTTTTCCCTATATGGCTTCTTAACACTCTAAAAGTCTCATGTATTGTCTGATCTTATTGAAACATTGTCAAATCATGTTTTAATATCATGGATGAGTTCAAAAATGATTCCGGTCTGTTTAAAAAACATGGTCACCAGGGGGAGATGAATTAATTCGTATATTGCTTTAGTAAATAATTGTTAGCACTCTAAAAGTTAAATTTATAGTTAACTCTTCATGAACACTGTGTTCTTATTATATCTTGGGCTGCACAGAACATGTTCCTTTGTATCTCAGGTTAGTAACTTTAGGCCTTTAGGCCCTCTTCTTTCATTAAAACAACATTACCCAACAATTTCTTTTGTTTATGCCCAGCTTGCTTACGAACTAATCAGATTAAAGGGGAACAAATACGCACATGGTTGTCAATTTTAATCTCTCCATTTACAGAATGTATTCATATTGTGATGAAATAGTGTGTTTTGTGCTTTGGCAATGCTGTATACAAAAAATGCAACCAATTGAAAACGTTTTCCCCCCATAATTATCCCTGGAAAACACTCCTTCTCAACACCATATCATTGGTTTACTCGCAGCGGGCCGCTTCTATCATATCAAAGGCAATTAACGCTATCAGATGCTTTACCTGCAAAATAGACGCCAAATGATGTGCTGTGTTTTTTTCTTTTCGCAACTCGAGACGACTGACGCGTGACTGTTGTTTTCAGTTCAAACATGACTTCGGAGTGGAATATAATGGTCGTTGGCCGTTGGCGGTTATTGACGATTGACCGTTATTCTCAAGTGTAATATAGAGTGATTTTCGTCGGGGGAATTCCAATCTGACCGTTGTCTGCAGCGGACCGTTATTCTCATGTGACCGTTATATCAGTCTTTGCTGTATATCCAATGGTTGTATCCAAGGCGAGGATGGGGTATGTGGATGGTGCATGAGGGTGGGGTATATGGGTAAAACTTGAGGGTTGTTTAAGTGGTTGGAGCATGAGAGTGGGTTATATGGGTGGAAGATGAGGGTGGGGTATATGGTTGAGGTGTGTATGTGGAGCATACAGGGGGGTTGTGGTTGGAGCATGATTGTGGGTTATGTGGGTTGACCATTAGGGTAAACATGGATTATGAGTTTCGGGTTTGTGGGTGGACCATGATGGTAAATTATGTAGATGGACGGTGAGATTATGTAGATGGACGGTGAGAGTGGGGTTTGAGGGTGGATTTTGAAGGTGGGTTATGTGGGTGGACTATGAGGGCAGTGAATGTGTTTGGGGCATGATGGTGAGTTGTGTGTGTGGAGCAAGAGGGTAGTGTATACGGGTTAGATATATGGGTGGGGCATGAGGGTGGATAATGTGGGTGAATAATGAGGGTGGGGTATGTGGATGTAACATGAGGGTGGGTTATGTAGGTTGAGCATGAGGGTAGTGTATGTAGGTGAGGTATGTGTGTGTTGAACATGAGGGTGGGTAATGTGGATGGAGCATGATGGCATCGTATGCAGGTTAAGTATGTGTTTGGGACATGAGGGTGGGTTATGTGGGTGGAGCATATGGATGGGGCATATGGGCTGAGCATGAGAGTGGGGTATATGGGTGGATGGATTATATTAGGGCAGTATATGTGGGTGCAGCATGAGGAGGTGGTATGTGGGTGTAACATGAGGGTAGTGTATGTGGGTGTAGCATGAGGATAAGTTATGTGGCGGCGCAGTTAAGATTAAATTATGACAGCCAATGGAAAACTGAATTAAAATTTAGAATGAAAGCAAATCCATACATGGAAATGTTTTATTGTTTTATACGCAGCTAAGCACATGTAGTGCGTCCTGTCGACTCTATTGGTTTATAATGAGGGGCCTTGAAAGAAAATGAGTCTACATTTTGATTATTACATCTTTTTGCATGTCGAGTATCGACATATCTCAAAGCGTTTAATGTAGATGTAGGTCAGAGCACATACCTCTCAACTCCAATGTTAAATGGTAATTAAATGAATATTTAGACAGGAGCCAGCTTGATGTGTCGGGCCTAATAAGAATGTATTAACTGTCTGAGCCAAAACGAAACTATTACACAATTTTGAAAGACTGATTATATCATGAAGTTCAAAAGATATTCAGTCATTGCAAATAAAAATGATGTCCTTTGGAATAGAAAAAATATGTTGCTTTTTTCCTGTTGGTTATGGGGAGATAAATATATTTATGATATATTTAGACTCTATCCAAATTTTATTCTGTTTATTTGGCCTGTTGAACCGATCAGTACATTTCCCACTATTGGTAATGACGTTTACATGTATGTTATATATTGTCAGTATCATCAATCTCACAAGCCTATATGTTATGATTCTTCGTGCTGAGCTACAATGATCTGACCAACAGTAATGTACCTATCAAGCCGACTCTTATCTAATTCCACCTGTGTTTCTGATGATTTTGCCATTTGCCAATGTTTGGTTATCTCAACATTAATTAGCTCTTCTCCTGCTTCAATTGTGAAATCATCGGAAAGATCAGTTACGGTTTACTGTTCCAATATTGCTTTCCCAAGTACAGTTTGATGTGACTTTAAAATATCCTCCGTTAAAATAGTAAGTTCAAGCACAACTTGCATGTCGTACCCATTCAGTGTTACCAGATTCTGTCCCAATTACAGCACGTTGCTTCATGGTAATTTTCGCAGGTTCCTTTGGTCAACTATATCTTTATTGGTCTCAAAATCCCCATCTGTCATCAATAAGCAATTATTTGCACTGTCATGGGTTTAAGCATGGCACACCAGACAACAATAATGTGTGTCTCGAATCAGAACTAGTCTTTGTTTCACTGCATTATCTGTATTGAGCTTTGTGGTTCCCAATTCATTTTAGCCTGAGCCTCTGTCATGACCACATTCAAAGCAGTTCCATGATGCGGTCAAATCTAACGGCTGTTAAATCTGCTCACTAAATCGATTATCGTTATTATAAGATAATAAGACGAAGGTGAATCCGTCGAAAAGTGTGAATGCCTTACATTTTGAACAATGCACTTTACTATTGTGTTTATTTGTTCAGTACGAATTATTGATTCTGCTATTTTGTTATTGTGCTAATGACTATAGTTGAAATCTTGCTAAATTTCTTTGAAACAAACACTTAAATACCATGTTCAAGCCGGTTTTCTTCGTTTATATTCCAATAAACTTGCTAGATTTCTTCTAGAGTTGGGCGGTTATAGTTTTCAATGAAGTCCATTTTATCGTGGTTGATACACATACTATTCCGTCATCCGTTGTGCATGACCTTCAAACTCTTTTGTCGATTGCCCCATCCACTCAAGAATTTTCATTTTCTCCTAAACTCTGTGGCTGTTTGACCTTTCCCTTTTTCTTTTTAACTCTTTATTTAACGATATCAGTGTTTGCTGGGATATTGTCCAGTTTTTTTAATACCGTAATTAATCTAGGTTATTGGGAACCAAAAATATGATTTGTATGGACACCCGATTTCTTATAAAAATCAGTGTTTTGTTATGAGATGCCACTTCAATTCAGTTATGAAAAACATTTTTCCATATTTCCTGTTTTTGAGAAACGATAGATATTGAATTAAAATGCAAATGTATCAGATGGCCAACTTCATAAAAATCATCATAATAATAAAACAATAATTATGTTTGCAGTGCATTATGATGCCTCTTTAATAGTTTCATATGGCCCTTTAATATGTTCATGTGCTATCCAAGACACACTATCAACCAGTGCTATCAAAGGAAACATGTCAGATCCTATATATATATTATTATGTAGTTTCAGTATCAGCGACGCTATTTGTCTAGTTTGTGTGAGAATTATTATATCTGTTACATCTGCAGATGTGGCAGTATGACAAAAACAAATATGTGAACATTATGAATGCAATTAATTGTCAATTAAAATGTAGTTAACTGTCGAGCAAATATGACACCATCTCATAAAACTATCTTTGAAATAAATGAATGCAATTAGTATCTATTTTAATGGCATGCAGACGCCACGTTTTACACAAAAATATTCCCAAGCTGTTAATGTAATTTTGCAACATCCTATAATATTAATAAATAAAATATAAATATATAATATATAATTTTTAATATGAATATATTATATAAATACATATAAATAAATGTATAATATAAAATATAAATAAATATATATATATATATATATTTATATATGAGTCGTGTTCTGAGAAAACTGGGCTTAACGCATGTGCATTAAGTGTCATCCCAGATTTGCCTGTGCAGTTTGCACAGGCTTATCAGGGACGACACTCCGCCTTAACTGGAATTTTGTGTAATACAGACTTCCTTTAAACGCAAAAAACCATAAAAGCGGAAAGCGTCGTCTCTGATTTGCCTGTCCGGACTGCATGACACTTTATGCACATACATTAAGCCCCGTTTTCTCAGAACTCGCCTCACAGCGACCCGGAGCGTCAATAGCTGGGAGTTAGATTATTGCAACTAATCAATGAAGCTAATATTTGCTTTTAGTACGATTGTGTGTATATACGATGGATTATTATAAACAATACAACTGTTGGAATATAATGAAACCGGTGATACTGAATTTCTGATTTCTTTGAATGTCGAATGTACTCGAATAACGCGATGCTTTGTTCAACAATTGACGGATAAAGAAAAGTTTAAGTGATTTTTCTTTAACTTTTCGATGTTAGACATTTTTATGCCAGTTAGTAAAGATGTGTGAAAAGAAGAGTTGTTTATAGACTAAAATAAACAATATTGGTGGGGATAAATGCTTGACGAGTAAATTTAAAATGGCAGCATTTGTTTGTATTTTGCAGTCGTGAAACAGGAATTCAGTTTGAACAAAATCGTCTGTGCTCTACTTAAGTGTGTATCATTTTGAATGCTGATTAATAGCGATATTCTGTCTTGTTACTCTGCTTAGCATGGACTCTTATGGGACTATTTCGAGTGGCGTTAACGGGAACGGGAACGATCACTAACAATTTTAAAATTACTTCACAGGGTTAGACTCAGTTAATTTAATTTTGCCATTGTTTTTACCAATTAAAGACTTGTTATATTGCATCGGCAACGAATGAAAAATATTGTAGGATAAATGGCAATCCTCGCCTTATAAGTCTTTCTTTAACTCGTCTGATTAATTCAAGTAAACAATCACACTAGCATAGTATTCTCTATATGTCATTATGCAAAGTTAATTAGTATGGATATTATTAGTTTTACATTTTAGACCCTGCCCGAGTAAAACTTCAACCTAATCAGATTTGTTTTCCACACAAACAATGCGCATGCGCGGAAACACCCTATTGTAATCAGTTACACTTACCATAGATATAAGTTGTCCCTCATCAGAACAAGAGTGCCATCCTGTGGGTTACTTCAGAATAATTAAGGTGTGTTGCATTTATAATAATACATTGTCGTTTAATATTATTTCGTACGTTTACTCTGTTCATTTTCATTCGTTATCGCACATTTGTTTAACTGTACGGAATGATAAAGACAATATATTTCGATCATGTAATACATAATTATTATTATATTTATAATTATAATATGTATAATAATAATATTAGTATTATTGTAATTATTATTATAATTTTCATGTTAATTATTATTACTTTAATAATTATAGCTATTATTATTATTATTATTATAATTATTATTATTATTATTATTATTATTATTATTATTATTATTATTATTATTATTATTAATATTATTATTATTTTATTATTATATGCCATATAATTATGTTATTTGCCATATACGGATTAATGTAAGTGGTTTATAATCGGTCATATTTTACTACCGATTATATTTTTTTTCTTGCTCGAGATCTTTTGGATATATATTTTAGGTGATCTTGATTTTATTTCGTGTGTTTAATGTTATTTATGAAATGTTATTTCAATTTCCGCGTTTAGCACTTATTACTATTATATATATATATTCCTTGCCTGATGGTTTGATGATATAAATTAAAAACCAACGATCATGCCAAGGCAGTTCAATTTTATTTCAGTAAAGCGAGCCAAGAAAAATAGTATTATCATTTTAAATAATATACATGAGAATCTACATGCACAGTTTATAATAACATGTCATATAGCATTTGGAATAAAATACTTCTACAGTAAAATTTTCAGAAGTTTAGTACTTCAGTAACTAACGATAATGCGCATATATTTTAATATTTGTTGTATCAGTGTGCGGTCCAGTTATTATCAATTCTGTATAATTCTTTACTTTCCGAATAATCATGTAGAGTTAACAATATAATGTTATTAATTATAACAATAAAATCCAAATACATCAAATACATCCAACATCAGTTATTAACTATACATAACCGCACTTAGTAAAATAATGCAAACAACACATGAATATACAAAATGTAAATAATTATGAGAATCATACCTGTAAAGCGAGACCGAAAAATACGGCATTGCGCGCAGCTTAAATACTAATAATTAGAAACTGGGTGAAATTTTTGATCGTAAAAGATCGGCTATTTCCGAACTTCCCGTAAGATAGTTTTCCACAAAAGTGCTAACTGGTATTGATCGATTTTTCCTTTTTTGGCAAGTTCCTAGGTATATATAGGTATATTTTTCTGGAGCATGAGTGACCAATTAATGGCATAAATAGTTTTTCTTAATCCTAGATGCTGAATTAGTGACCTGCGATCAGTTTTGGGTACTGTTCTCTCATTTATATTCTTGGAACTGGGGATATGTGTTTTGCTGAACCAAATTATCATATATTTATAGGTCTTTAACCTCAACCGAAATATATGTTTTGTTTCGTTTTTGTTAATAAGTATTTGCTTACGAAGTATTTTCTTGCTGTAGGTAAAGACAGGTGTAAAAACATGTACTTATTTCTTTTGTTCTTGGTAACCATTTGCTAATCTAATATGATTATGATATATGATAATTATATTTAATATATGATAAAATGAAAATTATATTAAATCTAAAAATAAAATTAACAATAATGTAAATATATTATTCTATGAAGTCAGTGTTTTGTTTTAAAGGGATTACACCTTTTGTTTAAAGAAAAGATTTTATATGTATTTATATTCTAAAATTAAGTTAAACTACAACATAAACAATGCAACACTTAATTCGTATCAATGCGAGTTCAAATTCCAAAAGTAACGAGAGTCAAATAAAACAAAATTACTGTGCACGTAGGATAATCTTTGACACTGTAACCAAATATTTTTATATTCACGAACGTTAATAACTAACAGAAGGCTTAGTTTTTCACTAGATTGATTATTCTGCAGCGTGTCAGTTACATAAAATACTACTGTCTATATGTTAAGCATTAATTGAAGGCAACGATTTTGAAAAATAAAAAGAACATATCAGTCTTCTGTCAGTTCATCACTATATAATTAAAAACCTTTCTATTTTTAGCATATTGCATACCTATTATATGGTTTTGACCACCTTTTCACTAGACGACAGTAGAAAACATTTAACAACGGAGAATTCGCTTAAATAATCAATTAATTTTTATGCCACGACGATTTCGGTCCTTAAAAAGAAATTTATTGATACACTATTACAAGTAACTAAACATCATCAACCCCTTTTAATTTGGGACATTCCAATATGTATTATCGTTAGGTTAATTGTTGAATCAGGTGTGCACTCGGACTGACTATAGGTAACATGACGCATACTTAACTTGAACTCTCTAAACCCTTTCTTCAAAGAAACGCATTTGACGTCATTCAAGCAGATGAGAGTTGAAAACGCTCAAGCAAAACTCAATGTTTTCAAATGCAACCACATTAATAATCAGATTTTGAAAAGGATAATGCTTTTTTTAGTTATTATTTTTTAATCGTCTTCTTTATTTTTTCTAAACAGGGCGAGGCCTTACATCTTGATTTTGATGATCGCACCCATCGCGCATTTCAGTGCTGAAACAGCTTTTTCTTACAAAAATATTTTGATGAATTCTATATTTAGCATATTTCCATATTTATTATATAAGTTTTTTTTTTTATGAGAATATGTGTATACTTTTAAACAAAACATTCACCGGTTACTCAATAAGGCGGATCACTTTAATAACGAAACCGAATTTTGACTTACCTCGATGCACTTGCAAGGCGATAGCTTCAGAAATTGATTCATACAGAAAAAATTGCCTGTCAAAAGTAATTTCTTTCTTAATTGTCACTATGCATTATTTTCTATGTTAAACTTGACAATAGTGTACAATAATCATTGTGTTAAAATAAAAAGCGCTCGTGGTGACACAATTATTTCTTCTCTATTTTAATATCATAAATACATGTATATATTTTATAAAACCTTTTCCTGCGGTTGCTATAATGTCACGATGAGTACATCGTCGGTCTCGATCGGAGAGGACGTAATTAAAGCAAAGACATCCCGCACATATCCATCTGAAATTAATTTAAATCAAATCTCCTTACATTTAGCTTTAAAATTCACGCAATTCCGACTTTATTGCTCCAAGAATGAATGTTCTATATCCCTTTTTAACATACAGGTTTTTAGACAAAATCAGTTTCCGGAGGGGGGTAGGGTTAATTCCCCAGATCTAGATAAAGCAACCCCGCAAAAACCTGCAGGCATTAATGTTATTTAAATCAACAAACCTATATCTACACAATGAAAGCAATATCGACCATTAAATGGCAATAATACATGCGCTAGGTCCCATTTCAACATTCAGATTTTGAATACATGCACAACTCAAGGGATTCTGCATTTTTTATGTTTTTCTTTATGTGCAATCAAGTCTCATTAGCTCATTTGGAATGACGACCGTTGAAGGCAGTCTGACGGGATTTATTCCTATCTCACGCGCGATAGCAGTCAGTGGATTGAAAAGAATATTGTTCAATACAGGTGATGAAATGCCAAGAGAATGGATATGTGCACTGACTGCAATGATAAACATAGAAATTATATTAACAAAAAGCGTAACCCAAAACCCATTCAATCATTATTTTGCTCCTTTCTAAGGTTTCAAGGGAGTACGTTAACACTGATTTGTACGTCCGTAGCCCATCCACTTCTTTTCCCGCTTCTCGTCTGTTCTTTTTCTCAGCAACCATCAACTAAATTTCAATGAAACTTAATGGAATGAAAAGATGCTCATAATTTATTAGCTTGCCCGATCATATATTTTAGTAGCTATGACCTTTGAAATTCCCCTTAAAGTTTCCTTCTAAAAGATAAGACATCTCTTTTGTTTTACCAACATTCTTTATAAAGATTATCTGCTTGCCATCCGTCAGTGTTTGAA